>NC_143031.1:6827500-6962500 GCF_057628025.1 Oncorhynchus mykiss
TGTCTATATGTAGGCCAGAGTGTAAATGTCTATATGTTGGCCAGGGTGTAAATGTCTATATATAGGCCAGGGTGTAAATGTCTATATGTAGGCCAGAGTGTAAATGTCTATATGTTGGCCAGGGTGTAAATGTCTATATATAGGCCAGGGTGTAAATGTCTATATGTTTGCCAGGGTGTAAATGTCTATATATAGGCCAGGGTGTAAATGCCTATATGTAGGCCAGGGTGTAAATGTCTATATGTAGGCCAGGGTGTAAATGTCTATATGTAGGCCAGGGTGTAAATGTATATATATAGGCCAGGGTGTAAATGTCTATATGTTTGCCAGGGTGTAAATGTCTATATATAGGCCAGGGTGTAAATGTCTATATGTAGGCCAGGGTGTAAATGTCTATATGTAGGCCAGGGTGTAAATGTCTATATATAGGCCAGGGTGTAAATGTCTATATATAGGCCAGGGTGTAAATGTCTATATGTAGGCCAGGGTGTAAATGTCTATATGTTGGCCAGGGTGTAAATGTCTATATGTAGGCCAGGGTGTAAATGTCTATATGTTGGCCAGGGTGTAAATGTCTATATATAGGCCAGGGTGTAAATGTCTATATGTAGGCCAGGGTGTAAATGTCTATATATAGGCCAGGGTGTAAATGTCTATATGTAGGCCAGGGTGTAAATATCTATATATAGGCCAGGGTGTAAATGTCTATATATAGGCCAGGGTGTAAATATCTACATGTAGGCCAGGGTGTAAATGTCTATATGTAGGCCAGGGTGTAAATATCTACATGTAGGCCAGGGTGTAAATGTCTATATGTTGGCCAGGGTGTAAATGTCTAAATATAGGCCAGGGTGTAAATGTCTATATATAGGCCAGGGTGTAAATGTCTATATATAGGCCAGGGTGTAAATGTCTATATGTAGGCCAGGGTGTAAATGTCTATATATTGGCCAGGGTGTAAATGTCTATATGTAGGCCAGGGTGTAAATGTCTATATATAGGCCAGGGTGTAAATGTCTATATATAGGCCAGGGTGTAAATGTCTATATGTAGGCCAGGGTGTAAATGTCTATATATAGGCCAGGGTGTAAATGTCTATATATAGGCCAGGGTGTAAATGTCTATATATAGGCCAGGGTGTAAATGTCTATATATAGGCCAGGGTGTAAATGTCTATATATAGGCCAGGGTGTAAATGTCTATATATAGGCCAGGGTGTAAATGTCTATATATAGGCTAGGGTGTAAATGTCTATATATAGGCCAGGGTGTAAATGTCTATATGTAGGCCAGGGTGTAAATGTCTATATGTAGGCCAGGGTGTAAATGTCTATATATAGGCCAGGGTGTAAATGTCTATATGTAGGCCAGGGTGTAAATGTCTATATATAGGCCAGGGTGTAAATGTCTATATGTAGGCCAAACAAGTAATTAATCATTCTCTGATCCATGTGATTAGAGAGAATGGAATTTTACCAGACTGTATCCAAAATGGCACCCTATTCCCTATGTAGTGCACTACGTTTGACTAGAATAGCACCCTATTCCCTATGTAGTGCACTACGTTTGACTAGAATAGCACCCTATTCCCTATGTAGTGCACTACGTTTGACTAGAATAGCACCCTATTCCCTATGTGGTGCACTACGTTTGACTAGAATGGCACCCTATTCCCTATGTGGTGCACTACGTTTGACTAGAATGGCACCCTATTCCCTATGTAGTGCACTACGTTTGACTAGAATGGCACCCTATTCCCTATGTGGTGCACTACATTTGACTAGAATAGCACCCTATTCCCTATGTGGTGCACTACGTTTGACTAGAGCAGTAATGCACTACATACTGTAGGGAAGTCATATCCTTAACTGAAACAGTCAGTCCATTACAGTCTGTACAGTAATTATATTGATAGAACAAGAAGAAAACCATTCACAATGCATAAAACACAGAACTGGTTACAACGGTCTAGAACTGGTTAGAACTGTCGAGAACTGTCTACAACTGTCTAGAACTGGTTAGAACTGTCGAGAACTGTCTAGAACTGTCTAGAACTGGTTAGAACTGTCGAGAACTGTCTTAGAACTGTCTAGAACTGTCTAGAACTGTCTAGAACTGGTTAGAACTGTTTAGAACTGTCTATAACTCTCTAGAACTGGTTAGAACTGTTTAGAACTGTCTAGAACTGGTTAGAACTGTCGAGAACTGTCTAGAACTGGTTAGAACTGTTTAGAACTGTCTAGAACTGGTTAGAACTGTCTAGAACTGTCTAGAACTGGTTAGAACTGTCGAGAACTGTCTAGAACTGTCTAGAACTGGTTAGAACTGTCGAGAACTGTCTAGAACTGTCTAGAACTGGTTAGAACTGTCTAGAACTGGTTAGAACTGTCTAGAACTGGTTATAACTGTCTAGAACTGTCTAGAACTGGTTAGAACTGGTTAGAACTGTCTAGAACTGTCTTAGAACTGGTTAGAACTGTCTAGAACTGTCTAGAACTGGTTAGAACTGTCTAGAACTGGTTAGACCTGTCTAGAACTGGCCAGAAATTACATAAGAACTGAAAATTGTGAGCAGGTAAGTCTCAAGGTAGAAGCTAAAATATATGAAATAAATAAACATTGTCAAGCCGATTCTTAATAAGTACAGTACCGTTCACTTAGTGTACAAAACATTAAGGACATCTGCTCTTTCTATGACAGACTGACCAGGTGAACCCAGCCCTTATTGATGTCACTTGTTAAATCCACTTCAATTAGTGTAGAGGAAGTGAAGGAGACGGGTTAAAGAAGGATTTTTAAACCTTGAGACATGGATTGCGTACGTGTGCCATTCAGAAGGTGAACGGGCAAGACTAAATATTTAAGTGCCTTTGAACGTGGTATGGTTGTGGGTGCCAGGCGCACCGTTTTGTGTCAAGAATGACAACGTTGATGGGTTTTTTCCACACTCAACAGTTTCCCCGCGTATCAAGAGTGGTCCGCCACCCAACGGGCATCCATATGAGGGCACAAGGCGAGACCCAGATGCAGACACGGGAGGCAGATGGTTTGAGTCTTTGATATTTATTAATAATCCAAAAACAGTAGGTGAGAGTATAGCCGTGGTCAGGCAAAAAAGGTCAAAACCAGTTCAGAGTCCAGGTGGTACAGAGTGGCAGGCAGGCTCGAGGTCAGGCCAGGCAGAACGGTCAGGCTGGCGGGTACAGAGTGGCAGGCAGGCTCGAGGTCAAGGCAGGTACAGAGTGGCAGGCAGGCTCGAGGTCAGGGCAGGTAAAACAGGTTGGCAGGCTCGAGGTCAGGCCAGGCAGAATGGTCAGGCTGGCGGGTACAGAGTCCAGAAAACAGGGTCAAGGGTCAAAACCGGGAGGACTAGAAAAAGAGAACAGAAAAGGCAGGAGCACAGGAAAACCACTGGTGGACTTGGAAACATACAAGACGGACTGGCACAGAGAGACAGAAAACACAGGGATATATACCCAGGGGACAATGGGGGAAGATGGGTGACACCTGGAGGGGGTGGAGACAAGCACAAGGACAAATGAAACAGATCAAAGTGTGACAATCCAGCCAACTTGACATAACCGTGGGAAGCTCCTTGTGAGAGTCCATGCCCCAACAAATCGAGGCTGTTCTGAGGGCAAAATGGCTGCAATTCAATATTCGGAAAGGTGTCCTTAACGTTTTGTGCACTCAGTGTAAACGGTCTTGAAATGTACTAAAATTATTGGTATTCTGTCGTACTGCATTTCACAGGGCTATAATGGATGTTTCTGAATATTTTGACCTGGGGTGTACAGTAGGTTGATTTTTATTTAACCTTTATTTAACTAGGCAAGTCGCTTAAGAACAAATTCTTATTTACAATGACGGCCTATCCCGGCCAAACAACCCTAACCCGGACGACGCTGGGCCAATGGTGCGCCTCCCCAGATGTTGATGTGTTGATGGACAGTAAGTCCATTGGAAAAAAAATAGGTATTTTTTTTGAAGATAATTGGACAACAACAAAAAAATGGTAAAATAAAGATGAAATATAACATCAGTACGAAAAGACAATCTAAATCTATAGTTTTATGATAATGGTTTGAGCTAATTGGGATACACAGAATTATTAACATTCTCTTATCCAGATGTCCCCCCTGCAGTCAAATCTCACTGTTTATATTCCAACCACGTACCGATAAGGACAAGTGAAGATGGATTAATTAGGTAGCTGATTGCAATTGTGATCGGTATAGCTGTTGAATGCACAGCAAAGTGCTGCAGCACAACCTTAGTTGATGAAGTGGTGACTAACGGAACGATATATTAAGCATAAAAGGCCCGAGAGTGGGTTTATTACCTAAAAGCTGTTAAGTCGTAGCCATGATGCCTTCGTTGGTATAAATAAAGACTATCTGCTCTATACAGTTTCCTGTGTTGAGCCACGTGACTAGACACGCAGTACGTACCCTTGACACACACACACACACACACACACATATGATTACACGTCAACTAGGCCAGGAGTTTGTTCCTGACCAGGGAAACTCTGGGCCCTAATTACATGATGGGCTATAACACAGGCCAGATCGTTTTTTCCTAGTTACATGATGGGCTATAACACAGGCCCAGAGTTTTTCCTATATACATGATAGGCTATAACATGGGTCCAGAGATTTCCCCGCTTAAATGATAGGTAGGTTATAACACAGGCCCAGAGTTTTTCCTAGTTACATGATAGGCTATAACATGGGCCCTAAGATTTCCCTACTTAAATGATAGGTAGGTTATAACACAGGCCCAGAGTTTTTCCTAGTTACGTGATAGGCTATAACATGGGCCCAGAGATTTCCCCGCTTAAATGATAGGTAGGTTATAACACAGGCCCAGAGTTTTTCCTAGTTACGTGATAGGCTATAACATGGGCCCAGAGATTTCCCCGCTTAAATGATAGGTAGGCTATAACATGGGCCCAGAGATTTCCCTAATTACGTGATAGGCTATAACATGGGCCCAGAGATTTCCCTAATTACGTGATAGGCTATAACATGGGCCCAGAGATTTCCCTAGTCAGGTCTGTTCAGGACAAACACCTGATGCAAACCTTATGAACCCATGTCTTGGTGATGAACTTCGTGATTGATGAACACATTTTTAAAATGGCTTTTATTTTTATTGCTTGTTTGTGTAAGACATTAAGGCATTAGGATTCAATGAATTATACTGAGGCTTTAGGACCTCAACAAATTATACTGAGACCTTAGGACTCAATGTACTAGTTTGGCTAGATTTGTTGTAGGTGACACAGATGTTAATTTGTCTCAGTCAGGGAAGACAGACCTATATTCGGAGCAGTCAGTCAGTCACACTGTGATATTAAGTTGAAGATAAGAGAAATGGAATTATATTCCACTTCACGTTCTCCCTCTGAAGTAGTGTACACAGACTAGATGAAAGCTAGGAAATAAACTCAAGGACATCGTTTGTCTGTCTACCTTCACAGTTCCATCATCCCATTGATTTGTCGTATTTGGCAATGAACTTGCTTCCTTCAAAAAATCTAAATATTACCACATTTTTCTTTCGCTGCGTCATAAAATTGTTCTGGAGGGCGAATCAAAACAGGCGTGCCTGTTTACGTTCCCCATTAGCCTTTGTTTGACTTTGTTTTCAATGAGTGTCCATTTGTACTGGGAAAACTTCAGGGGGGTGAGAGGGAGGGTGGGCTGAAGGCAGGAAAACGGGATGGGGGGGCTGGAGATAAAGCTGAGGGGATGGAGACAGGGGATGGAGGGTAGTGATGGGGGTTACACAGGCTTTTTACCCCCCCCCCCCCCCCAGTTGTCTGATTGTAGGTTCAAGGTTAGATCTTACTGTCACTGCAGCGGCTGGAAGATATGACTTGTGTGATTGAATTTAGAAAATGGAAATTCAGAAAAGGTTCTTCCTCGCCTGAGCTCAGGAGATAGATGAATTAGATGTGTCAGAAATTACATCCAGAAATAGAAATAGGACCTAGCCGATCCTTTTAGAAGAGCATCCTTGTAGTCCTTAAGGAATAACTAAAAATATGTTTTGACTCGCCTAAATTAAGGAGATGTTGCTGTGCACGGCAAGTTGGCAACAGCTAGGAAATATGAAAGAACAACACAATTTTGATGATTACCTGTATGGGATTTGACAGGAATATTGAATAAACTGGGCCATGTTCACGTTGGAATCTTTGGCTCCTTGAAGTTTACATTTTATCAACCTTCTTTTGACCCTTCAACCCTTCAAGAATTCATGCCACGGTCTGTGAAACAATGCTGTCAAAAATAGAAAGAATTTGAACTCCTACTGCACCCACGTCCCTTTTGTGAGTGTCGGTACTCCAGATACCTTTGTTTGTGGTTAGAGAGAGCCATCTTTCACCCCTGCCTCGGCCGGCATAGCTTCCTGTTGATCTAGTTACCTCATCTGTCTCCTCCCTCAGTCTGTATTCAGGTCGCCGTGACACCTCGGTGCCAGGACGATTGTTGTGTTGTGTGTCCCTGCCCAGAGTTAATTGTGTCTGTTTTTTTCTTCTTCAATTTATTAAGTTATTTATTTATTCACGCTCTTATCTGTGGATGGCCTTCCATGAGGGGCAAAGTTTCAACCATTTATCCGGTCACACACAACAACTGACCTTGTGCGTCAAAATGCACACTTGATATCAATTTTTTATTGTAGGAAGCTATTCGAAATATCTCGCTACCTTTGACCAAGAAATAGCTGAAATAGTTTCTAAACGGCAATCTATTTTGTAAAGACAGTATCTCAGACTTACACAAATCCAGATCACTTTCCCAAAGCTAGGGCCTTTATAGCTGCGTTCACACAAGCAGCCCGATTCTTATAATTTTGGTCATAAAGTAATTCTCGTCTAAAACTGAGCTTGAAACCTCAGTGCGGCACAATGAGTAAATGACGGTTGGATTTGGATTACAAATATGTCAACAAATCATTCCCCCCTTTTGCCAAGCTCCACGTACAAATCGCCCCACTGCCCAGTGTGCAATGCCTGTATCACTTTTTCAGATGAACGTGATCAATGACATCTGAAGCTTTGTTTTGTCAAACAACCATCTGATTGATTGGGTAGAAGACAAAAAGCCTACTCTGTGCACATGCTACAGCGTGTGGGACGTCATCTATAATAATTTGGCTGCTCTAAACTCTTTTGACCAGCAGGTGCCACTAGTGTACATTGCATTAAATCAAAGCCTCGAGTAATGAACTTATTTTCGACACAATTTGTTGGAAAACCTCAAAGCTTCGGCCACATGTTTGGCAATTATCCGGCCAGCAACCTTCACCTGTCGGCGACAACAGCTTTCAAGGGCTCATCGTTTGAACAAACGCTGAAGATAACCCACTTCATTACTTTGAACAAACGCTGAAGATAACCCACTTCATTACTTTGAACAAACGCTGAAGATAACCCACTTCATTACTTTGAACAAACGCTGAAGATAACCCACTTCATTACTTTGAACAAACGCTGAAGATAACCCACTTCATTACTTTGATACATTTTAATATCCAATTGTGAAACATAGTTTATGTAAACTGACATTATTTGTCAAATGTTTGTACTTCTTAGATGCAAATACAGTATAATGTCCGGGGCGTAACCTAGCCTGGTGGAACCAGGCCGATCACTGTGTTCACAACCACCATTGATAATGTAATCTCTATGTGTGTATGTCAATTAATAGAGCTCTGTAAAGACCTCACCCTCCAGCCTCACCCTCCAGCCTCACCTCTTGCCTGCTCACCAACGGTCGTCAATGGGGAGAACAGAATTTTAAGTTGGTTTAACCTGACCTGTTCAAACTTCAACATAGAACCTGTTTTTTGTGTGTCAGATATCACCTATCCTAACTGCCGTTGGTAATACAACAGTGACTATGTGTGTATGTGTTCACAGAAACATGTATGGAGCCAGGACATAAATACTGACTCGATACTGACGTCTCTGAACGGAGAAAGACCTGGTACTTGGCATTAAGATTTTACTAGACACAACTTTGATTTGTATTGTCTTTAAAAATATATGTTGACTGTAATGGTATCAGTCAATATGTAGAGGGAGAAACCCTGTGTGTTCTGCCCCGGGATCAGGTATCAGTCAATATGTAGAGGGAGAAACCCTGTTTATTTTGCCCCAGGATCAGGTATCAGTCAATATGTAGAGGGAGAAACCCTGTGTGTTCTGCCCCGGGATCAGGTATCAGTCAATATGTAGAGGGAGAAACCCTGTGTATTCTGCCCCAGGATCAGGTATCAGTCAATATGTAGAGAGAGAAACCCTGTGTGTTCTGCCCCAGGATCAGGTACAGTGCCTTGCGAAAGTATTCGGCCCCCTTGAACTTTGCGACCTTTTGCCACATTTCAGGCTTCAAACATAAAGACATAAAACTGTATTTTTTTGTGAAGAATCAACAACAAGTGGGACACAATCATGAAGTGGAACGACATTTATTGGATATTTCAAACTTTTTTAACAAATCAAAAACTGAAAAATTGGGCGTGCAAAATTATTCAGCCCCTTTACTTTCAGTGCAGCAAACTCTCTCCAGACGTTCAGTGAGGATCTCTGAATGATCCAATGTTGACCTAAATGACTAATGATGATAAATACAATCCACCTGTGTGTAATCAAGTCTCCGTATAAATGCACCTGCACTGTGATAGTCTCAGAGGTCCGTTAAAATCGCAGAGAGCATCATGAAGAACAAGAAACACACCAGGCAGGTCAGAGATACTGTTGTGAAGAAGTTTAAAGCCGGATTTGGATACAAAAAGATTTCCCAAGCTTTAAACATCCCAAGGGGCACTGTGCAAGCGATAATATTGAAATGGAAGGAGTATCAGACCACTGCAAATCTACCAAGACCTGGCCGTCCCTCTAAACTTTCAGCTCATACAAGGAGAAGACTGATCAGAGATGCAGCCAAGAGGCCCATGATCACTCTGGATGAACTGCAGAGATCTACAGCTGAGGTGGGAGACTCTGTCCATAGGACAACAATCAGTCGTATATTGCACAAATCTGGCCTTTATGGAAGAGTGGCAAGAAGAAAGCCATTTCTTAAAGATATCCATAAAAAGTGTTGTTTAAAGTTTGCCACAAGCCACCTGGGAGACACACCAAACATGTGGAAGAAGGTGCTCTGGTCAGATGAAACCAAAATTGAACTTTTTGGCAACAATGCAAGATGTTATGTTTGGCGTAAAAGCAACACAGCTCATCACCCTGAACACACCATCCCCACTGTCAAACATGGTGGTGGCAGCATCATGGTTTGGGCCTGCTTTTCTTCAGCAGGGAAAGGGAAGATGGTTAAAATTGATGGGAAGATGGATGGAGCCAAATACAGGACCATTCTGGAAGAAAACCTGATGGAGTCTGCAAAAGACCTGAGACTGGGATGGAGATTTGTCCTCCAACAAGACAATGATCCAAAACATAAAGCAAAATCTACAATGGAATGGTTCAAAAATAAACATACCCAGGTGTTAGAATGGTCAAGTCAAAGTCCAGACCTGAATCCAATCGAGAATCTGTGGAAAGAACTGAAAACTGCTGTTCACAAATGCTCTCCATCCAACCTCACTGAGCTTGAGCTGTTTTGCAAGGAGGAATGGGAAAAAAATGTCAGTCTCTTGATGTGCAAAACTGGTAGAGACATACCCCAAGCGACTTACAGCTGTAATCGCAGCAAAAGGTGGCGCTACAAAGTATTAACTGAATAATTTTGCACGTCCAATTTTTCAGTTTTTTATTTGTTAAAAAAGTTTGAAATATCCAATAAATGTCGTTCCACTTCATGATTGTGTCCCACTTGTTGTTGATTCTTCACAAAAAAATACAGTTTTATATCTTTATGTTTGAAGCCTGAAATGTGGCAAAAGGTCGCAAAGTTCAAGGGGGCCGAATACTTTCGCAAGGCACTGTAGCAGTCAATATGTAGAGTGAGAAACCCTGTGTATTCTGCCCCAGGATCAGGGAACTCCTGTTGTATACAGGACACCACCCAAGAAGGTATGACCACTCTGACATGTTACCATGGTAGCCCCATTACCACCACACAGGAAGGTATGAACACTGACATGTTACCAAGGTAACCCCATTACCACCACACAGGAAGATATGAACACTCTGACATGTTACCATGGTAACCTAATATTTCACATCCTGTCAGAGAGAGTGAATTCAAAATGAGTCCATTCCCTACAAGAGAATCCCTACAAATATGTTGGTGAAAACTATTTCTGCAGCGTGTTAAGGACTGGGCCCTTGTCTCTGAGAGTTTCAGTGTAGTATTTTGTAAGGCAAGAATAGCCAATAGCACCAAGGTGCTGTGATGAACAGCCTAGGTCTTCAATAGGGGCCTCTATTACAGGTCCCATGTGTTTTTAAAGGGGTGTACTCACCCCTCTGTGTGTGCCAGCAGGTCTCTGATCTGCTTAAATCTTCCCTGACTTCCATGAGAGGGGGAGTCAACCTTAAATCTCCCCTGACTTTCATGAGAGGGGGAGTCAACCTTAAATCTCCCCTGACTTTTATGAGAGGGGGAGTCAACCTTAAATCTCCCCTGACTTTCATGAGAGGGGGAGTCAACCTTAAATCTCCCCTGACTTTCATGAGAGGGGAAGTCAACCTTAAATCTCCCCTGACTTTCATGAGAGGGGAAGTCAACCTTTGGCTCTTTTTCGATTGCTTCCTTTAGATCCCTATCTGCATAAACACAAGGCTGTTGTATAGTATCGACTTCAACAGTACTCTAGCTGTTAACAAAAGGATTATGTTCCTCTGATGTCAAGATCACACCGACTGCCTTACTCGGCAGACAGACAGATATCAACATCACACCGACTGCCTAACTCGGCAGACAGATATCAACATCACACCGACTGCCTTACTCGGCAGACAGATATCAACATCACACCGACTGCCTTACTCGGCAGACAGATATCAACATCACACCGACTGCCTAACTCGGCAGACAGATATCAACATCACACCGACTGCCTTACTCGGCAGACAGATATCAACATCACACCGACTGCCTTACTCGGCAGACAGATAGTAACATCACACCGACTGCCTTACTCGGCAGACAGATAGTAACATCACACCGACTGCCTAACTCGGCAGACAGATATCAACATCACACCGACTGCCTTACTCGGCAGACAGATAGTAACATCACACCGACTGCCTAACTCGGCAGACAGATATCAGCATCACACTGACTGCCTTACTCGGCAGACAGATATCAACATCACACCGACTGCCTTACTCGGCAGACAGATATCAGCATCACACCGACTGCCTAACTCGGCAGACAGATATCAACATCACACCGACTGCCTTACGCGGCAGACAGATAGTAACAGCACACCGACTGCCTTACTCGGCAGACAGATATCAACATCACACCGACTGCCTTACTCGGCAGACAGATATCAGCATCACACCGACTGCCTTACTCGGCAGACAGATATCAGCATCACACCGACTGCCTAACTCGGCAGACAGATAGTAACATCATCTCCAACATTATACTACCAACGGGGCCTTCAGAAAGTATTTACACCGGTTTGACTTTTTCCACATTTTGTTGTGTTACAGCCTGAATTTAAAAGTGATTAAATGTAAGTGTTTTATTTGTCACTGACCTACACACAATACCCCATCATGTCAAAGTGCAATTATGTTTTTAACAAATTCATTAAAAATGGAAAATCTGACATGCCTTGAGTCGATAAGTATTCAACCCCTTTGTTATTGCCAAGTCTAAATCAATTCAGGAGTAAACAGGTCCTTAGCAAGTCACAAAGAGTTGGCATTGTGTGCAATAATATTGTTTTAATCCTTAAGAGTTATTGCTATTAGCCCGTAGAAACACAATGAAGTTTGTTTAAAAGTCTGTCCTTTCACTGAGAGATAGAAGAGAGATCAAAATGATTTTTTTGACTCATATATAAACCCACTAAACATCTTCCATATATACAATTCCAGGCTACTGTCATACCAAGCTACCTTCATACCAAGCTACCTTCATACCAAGCTACCTTCATACCAAGCTACCATCATACCAAGCTATACCAAGCTACCATCATACCAAGCTACCGTCATACCAAGCTACCGTCATACCAAGCTACCATCATACCAAGCTACCTTCATACCAAGCTACCTTCATACCAAGCTACCATCATACCAAGCTACCATCATACCAAGCTACCGTCATACCGGGGCGGCAGGGTAGCCTAGTGGTTAGAGCGTTGGACTAGTAACCGGAAGGTTGCGAGTTCAAACCCCCGAGCTGACAAGGTACAAATCTGTCGTTCTGCCCCTGAACAGGCAGTTAACCCAGGCCGTCATTGAAAATAAGAATTTGTTCTTAACTGACTTAACTGCCTGGTTAAATAAAGGTAAAATAAATAAAAAAATAAATAAAATACCAAGCTACCTTCATATCTTCATACACGAATACCTTCATACCAAGCTACCATCATACCAAGCTACCATCATACCAAGCTACCATCATACCAAGCTACCATCATACCAAGCTACCATCATACCAAGCTACCGTCATACCAAGCTACCATCATACCAAGCTACCATCATACCAAGCTACCTTCATATCTTCATACACGAATACCTTCATACCAAGCTACCTTCATACAAGAATACCTCCATACCAAGCTACCTTCATACCAGGCTACCTTCATACCAGACTACCTTCATACCAGGCTACCTTCATACCAGGTTACCTTCATACAAGAATACCTTCATATCAAGCTACCTACATACAAGAATACCTTCATACCAGGCTACCTTCATACCAGGCTACCATCATACGGGAATACCTTCATACCAAGCTACCTTCATACCAGAGTACCTTCATACCAGGCTACCTTCATACCAGGCTACTTTCATACCAAGCTACCTTCATACAAGAATATCTTCATACAAGAATACCTTCATACCAGGCTACCTTCTAACAAGAATACCTTCATACCAAGCTACCATCATACCAAGCTACCATCATACCAAGCTACCATCATACCAAGCTACCGTCATACCAAGCTACCGTCATACCAAGCTACCATCATACCAAGCTACCATCATACCATCATACCAAGCTACCATCATACCAAGCTACCATCATACCAAGCTACCATCATACCAAGCTACCTTCATATCTTCATACACGAATACCTTCATACCAAGCTACCTTCATACAAGAATACCTCCATACCAAGCTACCTTCATACCAGGCTACCTTCATACCAGGCTACCTTCATGCCAGGCTACCTTCTAACAAGAATACCTTCATACCAAGCTACCATCATACCAAGCTACCATCATACCAAGCTACCATCATACCAAGCTACCGTCATACCAAGCTACCGTCATACCAAGCTACCATCATACCAAGCTACCATCATACCAAGCTACCATCATACCAAGCTACCATCATACCAAGCTACCATCATACCAAGCTACCATCATACCAAGCTACCTTCATATCTTCATACACGAATACCGTCATACCAAGCTACCATCATACCAAGCTACCATCATACCAAGCTACCTTCATATCTTCATACACGAATACCTTCATACCAAGCTACCTTCATACAAGAATACCTCCATACCAAGCTACCTTCATACCAGGCTACCTTCATACCAGACTACCTTCATACCAGGCTACCTTCATACCAGGTTACCTTCATACAAGAATACCTTCATATCAAGCTACCTACATACAAGAATACCTTCATACCAGGCTACCTTCATACCAGGCTACCATCATACGGGAATACCTTCATACCAAGCTACCTTCATACCAGAGTACCTTCATACCAGGCTACCTTCATACCAGGCTACTTTCATACCAAGCTACCTTCATACAAGAATATCTTCATACAAGAATACCTTCATACCAGGCTACCTTCTAACAAGAATACCTTCATACCAAGCTACCATCATACCAAGCTACCATCATACCAAGCTACCATCATACCAAGCTACCGTCATACCAAGCTACCGTCATACCAAGCTACCATCATACCAAGCTACCATCATACCAAGCTACCATCATACCAAGCTACCATAATACCAAGCTACCATCATACCAAGCTACCTTCATATCTTCATACACGAATACCTTCATACCAAGCTACCTTCATACAAGAATACCTCCATACCAAGCTACCTTCATACCAGGCTACCTTCATACCAGGCTACCTTCATACCAGGTTACCTTCATACAAGAATACCTTCATACCAAGCTACCTACATACAAGAATACCTTCATACCAGGCTACCTTCATACCAGGCTACCGTCATACGGGAATACCTTCATACCAAGCTACCTTCATACCAGAGTACCTTCATACCAGGCTACCTTCATACCAGGCTACTTTCATACCAAGCTACCTTCATACCAAGCTACCTTCATACAAGAATATCTTCATACAAGAATACCTTCATACCAGGCTACCTTCATACCAGGCTACCTTCTAACAAGAATACCTTCATACCAAGCTACCTTCATACAATAATACCTTCATACAAGAATACCTTCATACCAGGCTACCTTCATACCAGGCTACCTTCATACAATAATACCTTCATACAAGAATACCTTCATACCAGGCTACCTTCATGCCAGGCTACCTTCTAACAAGAATACCTTCATACCAAGCTACCATCATACCAAGCTACCATCATACCAAGCTACCATCATACCAAGCTACCATCATACCAAGCTACCGTCATACCAAGCTACCATCATACCAAGCTACCATCATACCAAGCTACCATCATACCAAGCTACCATCATACCAAGCTACCATCATACCAAGCTACCATCATACCAAGCTACCGTCATACCAAGCTACCTTCATACCAGAGTACCTTCATACCAGGCTACCTTCATACCAGGCTACTTTCATACCAAGCTACCTTCATACCAAGCTACCTTCATACAAGAATATCTTCATACAAGAATACCTTCATACCAGGCTACCTTCATACCAGGCTACCTTCTAACAAGAATACCTTCATACCAAGCTACCTTCATACAATAATACCTTCATACAAGAATACCTTCATACCAGGCTACCTTCATACCAGGCTACCTTCATACAATAATACCTTCATACAAGAATACCTTCATACCAGGCTACCTTCATGCCAGGCTACCTTCTAACAAGAATACCTTCATACCAAGCTACCATCATACCAAGCTACCATCATACCAAGCTACCATCATACCAAGCTACCATCATACCAAGCTACCGTCATACCAAGCTACCATCATACCAAGCTACCATCATACCAAGCTACCATCATACCAAGCTACCATCATACCAAGCTACCGTCATACCAAGCTACCATCATACCAAGCTACCATCATACCAAGCTACCATCATACCAAGCTACCTTCATATCTTCATACACGAATACCTTCATACCAAGCTACCTTCATACAAGAATACCTCCATACCAAGCTACCTTCATACCAGGCTACCTTCATACCAGACTACCTTCATACCAGGCTACCTTCATACCAGGTTACCTTCATACAAGAATACCTTCATACCAAGCTACCTACATACAAGAATACCTTCATACCAGGCTACCTTCATACCAGGCTACCGTCATACGGGAATACCTTCATACCAAGCTACCTTCATACCAGAGTACCTTCATACCAGGCTACCTTCATACCAGGCTACTTTCATACCAAGCTACCTTCATACCAAGCTACCTTCATACAAGAATATCTTCATACAAGAATACCTTCATACCAGGCTACCTTCATACCAGGCTACCTTCTAACAAGAATACCTTCATACCAAGCTACCTTCATACAATAATACCTTCATACAAGAATACCTTCATACCAGGCTACCTTCATACCAGGCTACCTTCATACAATAATACCTTCATACCAGGCTACCTTCATGCCAGGCTACCTTCATACCAGGCTACCTTCATACCAGAATACCTTCATACCAGGCTACCTTCATACCAGGCTACCTTCATACCAGGCTACCTTCATGACAGGCTACCTTCATGACAGGCTACCTTCATACCAGGCTTTTAGGCGTCATAGAGTCTTGTGAGAGTCTCATCTTTCCAGAGTGATCATATTATTTTTGTAGGCCACACTGTTCAGAAGCTACAGACAGTTTTGTGAAAAGACCGATTTCTGTAGCTAGTCCACCTTCCACCGCAGATGCGGAAGGCCGCCATTGGTGAATGCGATGGATTGAGACGCAGGCCGTACAAAACCCCCAGAAATCCTTAGTTTATACAGTTTGACGGGGAGCCAGATGACCCGGAGCCAGTGGGTTTGGCGATGAATATGAAGCGAGGGCCAGCCAACGAGAGAATGCAGGTCGCAGTGGTGGGTAGTATATGGGGCTTTGGTGATAAAACGGATGTCACTGTGATAGACTGCATCCAATCTGCTGAGTAGAGTGTTGGAGGCTATTTTGTAAATGACATAGCCGAAGTCAAGGATCTGTAGGATAGTCAGTTTTACGAGGGTATGTTTGGCAGCGTGAGTGAAGGATTCTTTGTTGCGAAATAGGAAGTTGATTTTAGATTTAATTTTGGATTGGAGATGTTTAATGTGAGTCTGGAAAGAGAGTTTGCAGTCTAACCAGACACCTAGGTATTTGTAGTTGTCCACATATTCTAAGTCAGAACCGTCCAGAGTAGTGATGCTGGATGGGCGAGCAGGTGCGGGCAGCGATTGGTTGAAGAGCATGCATTTAGTTTTACTTGCATTTAAGAGCAGTTGGAGGCCACGGAAGGAGAGTTGTATGGCATTGAAGCTCATCTGGAGGTTAGTTAACACAGTGTCCAAAGAAGGGCCAGAAGTACACAGAATGGTGTCGTCTGCGTAGAGGTGGATCAGAGAATCCCCAGCAGCGAGAGCAACATCATTGATGTATACAGAGAAGAGAGTCGACCCGAGAATTGAACCCTGTGGCACCCCCATAGAGACTGCCAGAGGTCTGGACAACAGGCCCTCCGATTTGACACACTGAACTCTATCAGAGAAGTAGTTGGTGAACCAGGCGAGGCAGTCATTTGAGAAACAAAGCTTGTCGAGTCTGCCGATAAGAATGTGGTGATTGACAGAGTCGAAAGCCTTGGCCAGATCAATGAATACGGCTGCACAGTATTGTCTCTTATCGATGGCGGTTATGATATCGTTTAGGACCTTGAGCGTGGCTGAGGTGCACCCATGACCAGCTCGGAAACCAGATTGCATAGCGGAGAAGGTACGGTGGGATTCGAAATGGTCGGTGATCTGTTTGTAGTGTGCATAGTGGTGGCTACATCATGTTATGGGTATACTTGTAATCTTTAAGGATAAATGGAGCTAAGCACAGGCAAAATCCTAGAGAAAATCCTGGTTCAATCCGCTTTTCACCAGACACTGGAAGATGAGTTCACCTTTCAGCAGGACAATAACTTAAAACACAAGGACAAATCTACGCTGGAGTTGGTTACCAAGAAGACAGTGAATGTTCCTGAGTGGCCAAGTAACAGTTTTGACTTAAATCTACTTGGAAATCTTTGGCAAGACCTGAAAATGGTTGTTCAGCAATGATCAACAACTATTTTACAGAGCTTGAATAATTTTGACAAGAAGACTGGGAAAATATTGTACAATCCAGGTGTGGACAAGCTCTTAGAGACTTACCCAGAAAGACTCACAGCTGTAATCGCTAGCAAAGGTGCTTCTACAAAGTATTGACTCAGGGGCAGGTAGCCTAGTGGTTAGAGCGTTGGACTAGTAACCGAAAGGTTTACAAGATAGATTCTCCGAGCTGACAAGGTAGAAATCTGTAGTTCTGCCCCCTGAACAAGGCAGTTAACCCACTGTTCCTAGGCCGTCATTGTAAACAAGAATTTGTTCTTAATAAATAAAAAGGTAAAATAAAAAATGAATACTTACTACTAAATTAGATATTTCGTCATTTTTTATTTTTATTTATGTATAAAACATGTTTTCAGCTTCATTATGAGGTTTTGTGTGTCGATGGGTGAGATATTTTTAGTTAATTTAATCCATTTTGAATTCAGGCTGTAACACAACAAACTGTGGAATAAGTCAAGGGGTCTGAATACCTTCTGAAGACACTGTAAATCACTGGCCAAAACTACCAGATTACAAATTACAGCACAAATTGTATCAAGGGATTGTTTGCACATCTATTAAAATGACAGTTACTGTACATTACCACATTACGCATTCACAGCTTCTGCAGGCTGCTGCTGTGTTGATTAACTGACTGGACTATTGGGTAGGCTACATACAAACAAAATAACTGCTCTCAGTGCCAGAGAATGGCACATGATAATACCAAGTTACCAGTTATTCTCAACTGAGTCCAAACAAGATCTGTGTAAATGTGTATCAAGGAAGTGCATTTTAAACACAGTTCTTTTGGTGACTGACAACCTTTACAGAGTTTTTTTCCCCTCAATCCCCATTGGGCACAACATGGCCAATCACACGCATTGAGATTGAGGATGCCTCTGGTTCCTCTCTGCCTTGGAAGAATGGAACTCTTTGTCCTCTGGACCACGGCGACAGGTCTATTTGGAGTTAGTGAAGATACTGCACATGGGGATGTTTGTGAGCTGTCGACAGGGGGTTTTGGACTAGAACCTCCGTTTTCAGGCTGGGATTTCTGTACAGCACTTTGTGCCACATCAGCTGATGTAAATAAATACATTGGATTGATTGATAGAATGGCAAAGATGAGAGGAAAGAGGAGGATCATGGGATAGAAGTTTAATAGTGCTTTCTTATAGCCCTATCCCACATTCAGCATCCCTCCACCTCCCAATCCCTCATCTACAGTGCCTTGCGAAAGTATTCGGCCCCCTTGAACTTTGCGACCTTTTGCCACATTTCAGGCTTCAAACATAAAGATATAAAACTGTATTTATTTGTGAAGAATCAACAACAAGTGGGACACAATCATGAAGTGGAACAACATTTATTGGATATTTCAAACTTTTTTAACAAATCAAAAACTGAAAAATTGGGCGTGCAAAATTATTCAGCCCCCTTAAGTTAATACTTTGTAGCGCTACCTTTTGCTGCGATTACAACTGTAAGTCGCTTGGGGTATGTCTCTATCAGTTTTGCACATCGAGAGACTGAAATTTTTTCCCATTCCTCCTTGCAAAACAGCTCAAGCTCAGTGAGGTTGGATGGAGAGCATTTGTGAACAGCAGTTTTCAGTTCTTTCCACAGATTCTCGATTGGATTCAGGTCTGGACTTTGACTTGGCCATTCTAACACCTGGATATGTTTATTTTTGAACCATTCCATTGTAGATTTTGCTTTATGTTTTGGATCATTGTCTTGTTGGAAGATAAATCTCCGTCCCAGTCTCAGGTCTTTTGCAGACTCCATCAGGTTTTCTTCCAGAATGGTCCTGTATTTGGCTCCATCCATCTTCCCATCAATTTTAACCATCTTCCCTGTCCCTGCTGAAGAAAAGCAGGCCCAAACCATGATGCTGCCACCACCATGTTTGACAGTGGGGATAGGGTGTCCAGGGTGATGAGCTGTGTTGCTTTTACGCCAAACATAACATTTTGCATTGTTGCCAAAAAGTTCAATTTTGGTTTCATCTGACCAGAGCACCTTCTTCCACATGTTTGGTGTGTCTCCCAGGTGGCTTGTGGCAAACTTTAAACAACACTTTTTATGGATATCTTTAAGAAATGGCTTTCTTCTTGCCACTCTTCCATAAAGGCCAGATTTGTGCAATATACGACTGATTGTTGTCCTATGGACAGAGTCTCCCAACTCAGCTGTAGATCTCTGCAGTTCATCCAGAGTGATCATGGGCCTCTTGGCTGCATCTCTGATCAGTCTTCTCCTTGTATGAGCTGAAAGTTTAGAGGGACGGCCAGGTCTTGGTAGATTTGCAGTGGTCTGATACTCCTTCCATTTCAATATTATCGCTTGCACAGTGCTCCTTGGGATGTTTAAAGCTTGGGAAATCTTTTTGTATCCAAATCTGGCTTTAAACTTCTTCAAAACAGTATCTCGGACCTGCCTGGTGTGTTCCTTGTTCTTCATGATGCTCTCTGCGCTTTTAACGGACCTCTGAGACTATCACAGTGCAGGTGCATTTATACGGAGACTTGATTACACACAGGTGGATTGTATTTATCATCATTAGTCATTTAGGTCAACATTGGATCATTCAGAGATCCTCACTGAACTTCTGGAGAGAGTTTGCTGCACTGAAAGTAAAGGGGCTGAATAATTTTGCACGCCCAATTTTTCCGTTTTTGATTTGTTAAAAAAAGTTTGAAATATCCAATAAATGTCGTTCCACTTCATGATTGTGTCCCACTTGTTGTTGATTCTTCACAAAAAATACAGTTTTATATCTTTATGTTTGAAGCCTGAAATGTGGCAAAAGGTCGCAAAGTTCAAGGGGGCCGAATACTTTCGCAAGGCACTGTACCTCTTTAAGTGAAGAGAAAGTAGTGAGGACTAACAAGAAATAAAGTACTGTCAGTGTCTATGGGGATCAAAACAAGATGTCTGTCATTAGAGCATTAGAGCATGTGTATTCTGTATGGTCACTCTGGAAGGAGCTTTCTGTCACGTTGAGGCTTTTAATTCCTAAACGACGAGAAAGGCGGGGGGCGGGGGGGGGTGAATGAGTTTACCGGACACCTGTATATCTGTCTGTTGGGGAACCCCCCCCCCCCGCCTTGAATCTACAGTACAGGAAGCTGTTCCAAGCCTTGTAGATTAGGGTGTCTACTGTCTAGAGTGCCGTAAGATTGCCCTGTCTCCGAGCGTGGTATGCGCGTGCATTTTGTGTGTGTGTGTGTGTGTGTGTGTGTGTGTGTGTGTGTGTGTGATTACTCAGGCCAAGAATATCCCCCCCCCCCCCCCCCCCCCCAAAAAAAAAAAAAATATATCCAGAACAAGTCAATTAGAAAAGGATTAGAGATCCATCAGACCGTCGGACCGACCAACTAGACCAGGAGGCTAACAGGAAACTGAGAAGTCTATCCAATCCACAGAGGTTTGAACCTCAAGATAAAGAGAGCCAGGGAGAGACAGAACACTTGATCTTAGATTAGCACCTTCAGGGTACACCGGGGGGGGGGGGGGGGGGGCAGTAATTCAGAAGCAGAGACAGAAACCTGTGTTTGTAATTGAATTCAAAGAGCACACGTACTTATTGCTCATGCCAAATCTGACATACCCGTAGAAGCATTGATTGCCCAATGAACCAGATAGACCAACTCATTAGAAAAAGGCATGTCAGTAGTTTATTCAATCGGAACACCATTCTCCACATCACGTATAACATTGTCAAGCATTACAACCAAACAAACTATATTGTTCAATACTTTTGAACATATCTCATTTCAAGAGTAAAACATATTTTTAATTGGTCGGAAACAACTTGCTAATGTAATCCATTTCCCCTTTTGGGGGGGGGGGGGGATTGGTTTTCTTTCTGACATATATATATATAGTTGTTTATTTATTGAACTTTTATTTAACCAGGAAAAGCCCATTGAGACCCAGAGTCTCTTTTTTTCAAGGGAGACTTGGCCAAGGCAGAAACAATCATTCTATATAAACTTTTAAACACAAAGCTGTATATAAATAACATCAACAGTATGTCCTTATATATATATATATATATATATATCTCAATACACATACAGTACACAAATACGTGTACACATTACACAGTATATAAATGTAATATAACATTGGTACGCTATGAAACAAACGGAACATTTATATAATTAATATCCCTAGTTCAATCTGTACATCAGTCTTGTCTTGATCCTATCGGAGTAAATAATTCACAGTAGGTAACATTCAGTGCATTCGAGACCCCGTAGTATAAGCCTGTGAACACAAGTCACGTGTTCTCAAAAGGGACAGTTTGATTGGCCGAGCTGGTGGAGAAGTATACAGTTTCTGAAGTGGCTTAGGTGGAAAGTGTGTACAGTCTCTGTGGTTCTCTTGCTCTGTTACAGCATGAGAGAGAGAGACAACATGCAGGTCCATGCTAAACATTTGGATATGGATAATTGGTCATGAAACTATAAATGACATTTGGTCAAATAAGTATCAATCAATCTGTCAATCAATCAAGCAATCAATTAATCTATCTATCTATCAATTAGTTGGTTATTTTAAATATTCACTGTGTCCACTCCCTAGTTCAGCTTCTAGTCTTCTTCTGTGTGTTCAGCTTCTAGTCTTCTTCTGTGTGTTCAGCTTCTAGTCTTCTTCTGTGTGTTCAGCTTCTAGTCTTCTTCTGTGTGTTCAGCTTCTAGTCTTCTTCTGTGTGTTCAGCTTCTAGTCTTCTTCTGTGTGTTCAAATTTGCCGCTGTCAATCGCCTCATGACCTATTGTCAGAGCAGTTTTGGAGGGAGCCGGAAAGCTCATCACTCCAACTCCGCATCATCATCTTCCTCCACCTCCTGGTGGAGCTCATGTGTGACTGGGGGGGGGGGGGGGGGGGGGGGGGGGTTGGGAGTCGGGGGGGGGACAGTCCAGCCTCTGAACACTTTAACACTCACTATGGTGTGTTGCGTTCCTCATGGGTCAGCCTGTGTCTTTTAGTTACCCCTGGGCCCCTGGGTGTGTGATTCACGTGTTGCTATGGGGACCTCCGTCCTCCTTACCCCTTAGATAATGTTGCCCCGGGGCCCGCGGTGGGTGGCAATAGAATGCTCACCTAACCGGTGACGGTGGTTGTGATAACGGGAGTTCATGGACTTGGCAATGCAGACGGAAAGATCAGGCCATGGCATTTCTCTCTTCTCCTCGGTTTTAATCTGGAGACTGGAAAGTATTTATGACTGCTAGCTATTAATAGCGACTAGCCACCATCCACACGTTCCATTCAGGAACATGATCACTTGCGAGTCCAGTGCCAATCAGGTCATGGATGTATAGGCCTCTATGTTAAGCCTATAGCAGCAGCCCGACACACCTGAACACAGAGCAGAGGGTCCTCACATTTTGTATTGTAACTTTAGACTGAGGACTCTAAATTGACCCAACATTGAACAGGGAGGGATGTTGAACTTATGAACTTATGAACTTATGAACTTTAGAACTGTAGAACTGTAGAACTGTAGAACTCTAATACTTAAGTTTGAGAAGGAATTAATCCCTATAGGTCATTGTAAAGGGGTCTGGGGGCATGTTGGTTTTCAGGCTGAGAGTTTTCAAAGGTTAGGGCATGGATGTTGGTTGATTGATGCTGTAGTTTAGTTTAGTTCGTTTATTTGGCGGTTGGTTCTGAGAACTCATGGTGTTCATGCTGGTGGTGGTGGTGGTGGTGGTGCGGCTCGCTCGGCCTTCCTCTAGTTGGGCTGTGACAGTCCCATCGCCATGGCGACGGAAGCCATGAGGAGCGCGGCGCTAGCCAGTGCCACTGCGCCTCCAGACCGGTACACTACGCGGCGGTTCAGGGGCTGCACCGGCCGGAAGGTGTCCACCATGTCCTTGCCGTCCTTAAACTGGAGTTCTGAAAACTTACGCAGCTGGAAGACAGAACCAACAGGCAGACACACAAAGGTCACGGAGGTCACGGAGCTGATACTAATAGTAACAATGAGTAGCATCATATCAAACGAACAGTGTATCTACTGGTAGGGTTTGTTCAACTACTCAAATAACTACTCTATAACTGTTCTGAATGCTACGGTTCCCCACCACACAACGGTTCTGAATGCTATGGTTCTCCACCACACAACGGTTCTGAATGCTACGGTTCTCCACCACACAACGGTTCTGAATGCTACGGTTCTCCACCACACAACGGTTCTGAATGCTACGGTTCTCCACCACACAACCTCTTCTGAATGCTACGGTTCTCCACCACACAACCTCTTCTGAATGCTACGGTTCTCCACCACACAACGGTTCTGAATGCTACGGTTCCCCACCACACAACGGTTCTGAATGCTATGGTTCTCCACCACACAACGGTTCTGAATGCTATGGTTCTCCACCACACAACGGTTCTGAATGCTACGGTTCTCCACCACACAACGGTTCTGAATGCTACGGTTCTCCACCACACAACCTCTTCTGAATGCTACGGTTCTCCACCACACAACCTCTTCTGAATGCTACGGTTCTCCACCACACAACGGTTCTGAATGCTACGGTTCTCCACCACACAACCTCTTCTGAATGCTACGGTTCTCCACCACACAACCTCTTCTGAATGCTACGGTTCTCCACCACACAACCTCTTCTGAATGCTACGGTTCTCCACCACACAACGGTTCTGAATGCTACGGTTCTCCACCACACAACCTCTTCTGAATGCTACGGTTCTCCACCACACAACCTCTTCTGAATGCTACAGTTCTCCACCACACAACGGTTCTGAATGCTACGGTTCCCCACCACACAACGGTTCTGAATGCTATGGTTCCCCACCACACAACGGTTCTGAATGCTACGGTTCTCCACCACACAACGGTTCTGAATGCTACGGTTCTCCACCACACAACCTCTTCTGAATGCTACGGTTCTCCACCACACAACCTCTTCTGAATGCTACGGTTCTCCACCACACAACGGTTCTGAATGCTACGGTTCTCCACCACACAACCTCTTCTGAATGCTACGGTTCTCCACCACACAACGGTTCTGAATGCTACGGTTCTCCACCACACAACCTCTTCTGAATGCTACGGTTCTCCACCACACAACCTCTTCTGAATGCTACGGTTCTCCACCACACAACAGTTCTGAATGCTACGGTTCTCCACCACACAACGGTTCTGCTTTCAGAGTGTTTCCTAATGTACCAACAAGACGTTGGGTTAAACGGCTGCTCTACCTGGTTTTTGCTGAGAGGAATGGGCTTCTCAAACACGGTCCAGACCACGGACTCAGTGCAGTTGGGGGTGGTGAGGGAGCCTTTGTAACGGTAGTAGTTGGTCAGGTTCTGCTGGGGAGGAATCAGCTGCTCCAGAGACACAGCACTCAGAGTGGCTTGAGCATCTGCAACAGCACAGCATTACAATCAGAAACATTGAGCCCTGAAACAAAAGGAGACAAATTGTATATGCTACACAGAACTTATATTAATCTTAGCAAAACATTGGTGTTGGTACATGCCAACAGGACAAGACATGGGAGAAACATAGAGCATTGAACCAAATTCTATCTGGGATGCACAAGTTACATACAAAAGGGTACATTAATCTTGGCATGAACTCATGAAAATATTTGGCATCTGGAGGAAGATAGGACAAGACACAGAGGAAAGCATTGAAGACATTAGGGAAGACATCAAATCTCCTCAGTCTCTCTCGTTACATGTCAATTAAATGAAACTGTGAGGATGAACAGTATCTGCTATACAGGAGCAGAACAGAACAGAACGTATCGTGTACATTATCACATGTACAAAGATGTCAGATTGTTTTCAGCTTCGTAAATCTAATGTATGATACATGCCATATCTTTAGCAAGATGGATCTGAATAACCCATACATCAGTTATAAAATATACCCACGAGTCGTCCTGATGCTCTGGAGAGATCTAACATTAGGTTATAAAATATACTCACGAGTCGTCTTGATGCTCTGGAGAGATCTAACATTAGGCTATAAAATATACTCACGAGTCGTCTTGATGCTCTGGAGAGCTTTTACAATGGGGTCATATTTTCGGTTTTCACTGAGAGATTCCTGACAAGTGGTACAAAAATAAGAATCATGACTCAAGCATACAGGGCCTTCAGAGAGTATTCACACCCCTTGACCTTATCCACACTTTGCTGTGTTACAGCCTGAATTTAAAAACGGATTTACATTTAGATGTTGTGTCACTGGCCTATGCATAATACCCCATAATGTCAAAGTGGAATTCAGTTTTTCGATTTCATTTAATTAATAATACATTTTAAAAAACAACAAGCTGGAGGGTCTTGAGTCAATAAGTGTTCAACCCCTTTGTTATGACAAGCCTAAATAAGTTCAGGAGTAAACATTTGCTTAACAAGTCACATTATAAGTTGCATGGACTCACTCTGTGTGCAATAATAGTGTTTAACATGTTTTTTTTAAGGACTACCTCATCTCTGTTCCCCACACATACAATTATCTGTAAGGTCCCTCAGTCAGGCAGTGAATTTCAAACACAGATTGAACCACAAAGACCAGAGAGGTTTCCAATGCCTTGCAAAGAAGGGCACCAATTGGTAAATGGGTAAAAAAATATATATTAAAAAAAAAGCAGACATTGAATATCCCTTTGAGCATGGTGAAGTTATTAATTACATGGTGTATCAATACACCCAGTAACGAGAAGATACAGGTGTCCTTCCTAACTGCATTCCTAACTCAGTTGCCAGAGAGGAAGGAAACCGCTCAGGGATTTCACCATGAGGCCAATGGTGACTTTAGAATAGTTACAGAGTTTAATGGCTGTAATAGGAGAAAACTGAGGATGGATAAACAACATTGTAGTTAGTGTTGAGAAGTAACCTAATTAACAGAGTGAAAATAGGGAAGCCTGTACAGAATACAAATACTCCAAAACATGCATCCTGATTGGAACAAGGCACTAAAGTAATACTGTAAAAAATGTGGCAAAGCAATTCACTGTTATGTTTGTGTCAAATCCAATACAACACATTACGGAGTACCATTCTCCATATTTCAAGTATAGCGGAGGCTGCATCATGTTATGGGTATGCTTGTAATTGTTAAGGACGGGGGAGTTTTGCAGGATAAAAAAATATATGGAATAAAGTTAAGCACAGGCAAAACCCTATCCAAAACCTATGGCAAGACCTGAAATTGCTTGTCTAGCAATGATCAACAACCAAATTGACAGAGCTTGAAGAATGTTGAAAAGAATAATGGGCAAATGTTGAACAATCCAGGTGTGGAAAAAGCTCTTAGAGACTTACCCAGACAGACTTACAGCAGTAATTGCTGCTAAAAGGTGCTTCTACAAAGTATTGACTCAGGGGTGTAAATATTAATGTAAGTTAGATATTTATGTATTTAATTGACAATAAATTTGCTAACTTTTCTAAAAAAAAATTGATTTCACTTTGTCATTATGGGGTATTGTGTGTAGATGGGTGAGAAAAACAACAACAATGTAATCCATTTTGAATTCAGGCTGTAACACGACAAAATGTAGAATATGTCAAGGGGTGTGAATACTTTCTGAATGCTCTATATCTATCTATCTATCTATATCTATCCATCTATATATACAGTATATATATACACACATGAATAAACGCCAATATATAAACACACAGTATATCACATACAAGACAAATTGCACAGTGCTATGATGTCACTTCATTTAGAAGTGTTGCCACGGATACGTGCATTAAGAAGTCTACTCAAAGACTGACCGGCTACGGCAAAGACCATTCAAACATATTGAAATGTTAATTAACCTCGTAGAAAAATCCCAGAACTGCAACTCCGGATGGATCTTTCAGGGCATCTCCCAAGTTGGAGTGCTGCTGTTTCATGTGAACAATATGCAGCTGTAGAAAAGTAAATAGAAAGTCCGTATCATCACTATCACTTTCCTCTGAACTCCGTTTCAGCTCATTTTCAATTGGACTGTGATCCTCTGTTATGGATGTGACACTGATAAGAACATTTAAACAAACAAAATATAAAAAGTGTGTTTCGTGTGTGTCGAAATCAAAAATCAAACTTTATTGGTCACACACACACACACACACACACACGGTTAGCAGTTATTATTGATAGTGATGCGAAATGCTTGTGCTTTCGACAGTGCAGTAATATCTAACAATTCCACAACAACGACCTGATACACACAAATCTAAGTAAAGAAATGGAATAAGAATGTATACATATATGGATGAGCAATGACAGAGCGGCACAGTGTGAGTGTGTGTGTGTGAGTGTGAGTGAGTGTGAGTGTGAGTGTGAGTGTGTGTGTGTGTGTGTGTGCGCGTGCGTGTGAGTGTGTGTGTGTGTGTGTGAGTGTGTGTGTGCGTGTGTGTGTGTGTGTGTGCGTGCGTACGTGTCAGACAGTAGCTGTCCTACGTAACATTACCTCCATGGGGTACTGCTCTCCGTCGATGGTGTGTTCTGACCCCGGTCCTCCGTTCTTTCCCCAGTGCAGGTGGAACTGCACTGCCTTATAGGGCGTCTCCAGGTCTCCACCAATCACATAGGCATCGTGAGGCACGTTCACCTGCACTGGAGGGGATAACACAGTGGAAATTACATTAACAAAAATATATCGATGTTATATAGA
The DNA here is from genome assembly GCF_057628025.1 of Oncorhynchus mykiss. Classification (NCBI taxonomy): domain Eukaryota; kingdom Metazoa; phylum Chordata; class Actinopteri; order Salmoniformes; family Salmonidae; genus Oncorhynchus; species Oncorhynchus mykiss. Next base: position 6,855,864 of record NC_143031.1, read on the forward strand.
TCTTTCTAGATGTTTGTTGCTAGGAAACGACATGCTTCTGGAGGGGAAGTGGCGGGTTATTGGGATCAACAACAACATGTTTTGTCTTTCAATGTAAACAGTTTCAATAAATAAAAGCATCTTTTTACATAATTTAGATCAAGTTCAGGTAGGCATGAGGAAAGACTGTTCAGGGGCCTTCATGAAACACACCAGAGTGTCCATTGTTTTTGATCGGGCCTTAATGAAACATACCAGAGTGTCCATTGTTTTTGATCGCGCCTTGGAAGGAATCCTGGTACTGTTTAAACTGGAAGGGTGTGAGGCGTATGTCTGGTACGGTCTTCCTGTGGACGATGTTGATGGGGGATTGGTTATCACCTGCACAGACTCTGTTAACATGATCCCACTTCTCAGGTCCTGTAGAACAGTGAGGATAAAAAAAGACAGCAAGATACACACCAGGAATGTTCATGTGTATTATATCTGTCTGAGTACAATTGTTTTGAGGAGTGGGTAAGTGTTTCATTAGGAGGGAGGGAGGGAGGGAGGGAGGGAGGGAGGGAGGGAGGGAGGGAGGGCGGGAGGGAGGGAGGGAGGGAGGGAGGGAAGGGAGGGAGGGAAGGGAGAGGAGAGCTGGGAGGGAGGGAGAGCAGGGAGAGGAGGGAGGGAGAGCAGGGAGAGGAGGGAGGGAGGGGTGAGCTGGGATGGAGGTAAGGAGGGAAGGAGGGAGGGAGGGGTTTGGACAGATGGACAGGTTTGGACAGATGGACAGGTATGGACAGATGGACAGGTATGGACAGATGGACAGGTATGGACAGATTTAACATGACATGTCTTGTTCATCACTGTGTTTCAAACTCACCATTACAAGGGGTGTCACAGGTATGTTGGGACTGGTAGCACCAATCTGAAACATGACAAATATCAGTAAATAGTACATGATCAGAATATTTAGCGCATAACAAACAGCATCTAAATCACACAATCTGTTGTTGTTTCCCTGTAATATAATGTTAAAGTCAGAATCAAACATCAATCACTTCAAAGCAAATATCCTTCTGTGAAAACAGTGGTGAGGAATGACCTTGATATGAATAAATGTTCCTAAAATAAAACTATGTGAGTTGTTGCCACAGATTGAAACTGTAAAGATCTGAAACCAATGGAGAGTATTTCAGGGAGGAGAGTAGAAGGGGAGGGGCTAGGGTCTGATGTCATCATCGGCCCCATACATTCTAATCCTACGGCGGCCCCATACATTCTAATCCTACGGCTGCCCCATACATTTTAATCCTATGTCCCCATACATTCTAATCCTACGGCTGCCCCATACATTCTAATCCTACGGCTGCCCCATACATTCTAATCCTACGGCTGCCCCATACATTTTAATCCTATGTCCCCATACATTCTAATCCTACGGCTGCCCCATACATTCTAATCCTACGGCTGCCCCATACATTTTAATCCTATGTCCCCATACATTCTAATCCTATGTCCCCATACATTCTAATGCTACGGCCCCATACACTCCATTTATACATCTCGTTCTGGACGGAGGCAGTTATCACCTGAGTAAAGAATGTTTGTACCCTCATCATATTGTTAACCCTCACAGCAGTTAACAACATTCTGTACTGCAGTCTATTTTGAGAACTAAAAGGGGAGGGAGGAGGATGGATGTTACAAACAGCAGTGATTCTGGAGAATGACCAGAAACCGCATCCGCAAGAATTCAAAGATATTTATCAAATCTGCCCATTATCAATAGTTCGTTTATTTTCGCTTTTCCGCAAACAATGAATTGTTCAAGTTCTGCTTAAAGTCAACTGTTATTACCGGTTATACAAATGCCCCTAATACACAGGAATTGTGTTTTCTATTGTTCAAGTACACAAAGGCACACTAACAAGTTAACGCTCTATCAGAATATATACAAAAAATATTAATAATATTTAACATCAAAGGACAACTTCTCACGCTTGTTTTGAAAGTTTATTAATATTTCACAATGGGACTGGCTCTTGCTCTGAGACAAATATCTACTGCTGTCTCGCAGATCGAATATTTATGGGAAAAACAAAAAATGGAATATACAGTGTTATTAGTACTGGAGTGGAAGAGTTTCTCCTCCCGGAGCTGAAGGAAGTGCTGGTTCCTGGTTTCTTTCTTTGCCACCGTTTGGTTGGTAAGCCCATTTCCTTCTGTACTGGTGTGATCATGGCTATCATTTTTTTTTTTAAAGCACAAATAAACTCTGCAGGGGGTCTAGACTTGGAAGGTCACAGAGTGTACCCATGTGGTGCCATTATTAATATATTGTTTTCAATGAATAAATAACCTTCAAGCTGATCATAGAAAAGAGCCAGCACCATACAGGGAGGAAGAAATAAGTAACAGGAGCACTTTGGGTACTCCAAAACAACCACATATGCTCTGGTATGAGAATAGTACAAAAAACATGAAAAATTATAACCACAAATAGGTGCTAAGTGGCATTAAAATTGTTGGTTTGCAAAATGCAAAATTGCAAAATGTCTACAATTGCAGAAAACTTGCTTTAAATTTGCTTGACATTTTCTTTACACACCATGGCAAAATGTGTAGAATTGAAAATCAACTCTGCATTTTAAGACTATTTTCCTGCAATTCTACACATTTTACAATTGCGTGCAAACAAGATTCTGTAATTTTAGAACACATTTCAGACAATTCTACTCATTTTGCCATGAGGCAGAGAAATATTTATTTTCTTCAGTTTTACAGCTAATTTCCTGCAATTCTATCCATTTTGCCATGGGGTGGAGATATATTTTTGCCGTTTTAAAGCTAATTTGTTGCAATTCTACACGTTTTGCCATGACTTATGCCATGTTAATATGATGTCTGAGTGTGAATGACTAACACAATCAATAGAGGCCCCATGGAGGTCTGGGCCCTGGGCACTTACCCTGTGAGCCCGGTCAGTATTCGACCATGATCACTACAAGTCCAGATAGCTAGCTAGACTAACTACCAATCTAAACATTGTTAGCTGACTAGGCTAACTACCAATCTAAACATTGTTAGCCGACTAGGCTAACTACCGATCTAAACATTGTTAGCCAACTAGGCTAACTACCAATCTAAACATCGTTAGCCGACTAGGCTAACTACCGATCTAAACATTGTTAGCCGACTAGGCTAACTACCAATCTAAACATTGTTAGCCGACTAGGCTAACTACCGATCTAAACATTGTTAGCCGACTAGGCTACCTACCGATCTAAACATTGTTAGCCGACTAGGCTAACTACCAATCTAAACATTGTTAGCTGACATGGCTAATTGATTGACTGTTAGTGACTGACGTAACAATAGATAAACTTCTAAATTGCACCTGGTGTATTGTATTACTCTTACTCTCAATAGTAAGTTCAAACCCCGACTGAGTTCCTAAGATAGTTGACAGGGGCCCTAAGCGACCGCTGGTCCTGGAGTCGGACCAGGGTTTGCAAGTTGAAAAGCCTTTCAATGTGTGGGCTAAGTCATAATTAAAATACAGTGCCTTGCGAAAGTATTCGGCCCCCTTGAACTTTGCGACCTTTTGCCACATTTCAGGCTTCAAACATAAAGATATAAAACTGTATTTCTTTTGTGAAGAATCAACAACAAGTGGGACACAATCATGAAGTGGAACGACATTTATTGGATATTTCAAACTTTTTTAACAAATCAAAAACTGAAAAATTGGGCGTGCAAAATTATTCAGCCCCTTTACTTTCAGTGCAGCAAACTCTCTCCAGAAGTTCAGTGAGGATCTCTGAATGATCCAATGTTGACCTAAATGATTAATGATGATAAATACAATCCACCTGTGTGTAATCAAGTCTCCGTATAAATGCACCTGCACTGTGATAGTCTCAGAGGTCCGTTGAAAGCGCAGAGAGCATCATGAAGAACAAGGAACACACCAGGAAGGTCCGAGATATTGTTGTGAAGAAGTTTAAAGCTGGATTTGGATACAAAAAGATTTCCCAAGCTTTAAACATCCCAAGGAGCACTGTGCAAGCGATAATATTGAAATGGAAGGAGTATCAGACCACTGCAAATCTACCAAGACCTGGCCGTCCCTCTAAACTTTCAGCTCATACAAGGAGAAGACTGATCAGAGATGCAGCCAAGAGGCCCATGATCACTCTGGATGAACTGCAGAAATCTACAGCTGAGGTGGGAGACTCTGTCCATAGGACAACAATCAGTCGTATATTGCACAAATCTGGCCTTTATGGAAGAGTGGCAAGAAGAAAGCCATTTCTTAAAGATATCCATAAAAAGTGTTGTTTAAAGTTTGCCACAAGCCACCTGGGAGACACACCAAACATGTGGAAGAAGGTGCTCTGGTCAGATGAAACCAAAATTGAACTTTTTGGCAACAATGCAAAACGTTATGTTTGGCGTAAAAGCAACACAGCTCATCACCCTGGACACCCTATCCCCACTGTCAAACATGGTGGTGGCAGCATCATGGTTTGGGCCTGCTTTTCTTCAGCAGGGACAGGGAAGATGGTTAAAATTGATGGGAAGATGGATGGAGCCAAATACAGGACCATTCTGGAAGAAAACCTGATGGAGTCTGCAAAAGACCTGAGACTGGGACAGAGATTTGTCTTCCAACAAGACAATGATGCAAAACATAAAGCAAAATCTACAATGGAATGATTCAAAAATAAACATATCCAGGTGTTAGAATGGCCAAGTCAAAGTCCAGACCTGAATCCAATTGAGAATCTGTGGAAAGAACTGAAAACTGCTGTTCACAAATGCTCTCCATCCAACCTCACTGAGCTCGAGCTGTTTTGCAAAGAGGAATGGGAAAAAATTTCAGTCTCTCGATGTGCAAAACTGATAGAGACATACCCCAAGCGACTTACAGCTGTAATCGCAGCAAAAGGTGGCGCTACAAAGTATTAACTTAAGGGGGCTGAATAATTTTGCACGCCCAATTTTTCAGTTTTTGATTTGTTAGAAAAGTTTGAAATATCCAATAAATGTCGTTCCACTTCATGATTGTGTCCCACTTGTTGTTGATTCTTCACAAAAAAATACAGTTTTATATCTCTATGTTTGAAGCCTGAAATGTGGCAAAAGGTCGCAAAGTTCAAGGGGGCCGAATACTTTTGCAAGGCACTGTACACTAACGCCTATCGGCTAATGCCTTCATTGGCCAAGTAGCCTCCCTTCTACCCTGGCCTACGTAATCCCTACCCCAACTTCCACCTGTAGAATTAGTTCTAGGAGTTAAACTTCCTGGATGACTTCGTGTCCGTTACCAAGCAGCACCATCAGAACCGTTCTCTTTTCACTATTGTCCAACAAAAAATATATAAATATGCTGTAAACCATGTCAGAGTGGAATAGTGCATTTTAAAAGGCATTTGTAAACCATGCAAGAGCGGAATAGTGCATTTTAAAAGGCATTTGTAAACCATGTCAGAGTGGAATAGTGCATTTTAAAAGGCATTTGTAAACCATGCCAGAGTGGAATAGTGCATTTTAAAAGGCATTTGTAAACCATGCAAGAGTGGAATAGTGCATTTTAAAAGGCATTTGAAAACTGATTATCTCAGAGAAATAGGTACGGTGTGTATTAAGTTTTTTAATAAACACATTTTAAAAACTTACACAGTCCTTAATGTCAATCAATTATCCTACAAACAAAGCCTGCTTCTGTTAAATTGGCATCTAAATCAGATTTCCGTGTTCACAATTCCTGTGTGACCAATAGCTGATCTGCTGATAGGCAGCCCTCGACTCTGCTCTGATCTTTATACCAATGCAGGGCAAAGTAACATTGAACAATGGGTTCTCAAATGGCTTTGAGCTGAGTGCACACTCCCAGGGGAGCGAGGGTTTTTGAGCAGCCGAGAAATAGGAAACTGTCAAAGAGAAACAAAAGGCAACGAAAGAAAAATAAGTCTGTCTGCACATTTGCAAACATCATTAGGATATTAGGACGTGTTAAACAAAGACAGCGAGAGAGAGAGAGAGAGAGAGATCTGAGATGTGTCATGGTGTGCTCTATGCCGTACACAACCCCTCTCCACACATATCATGGTCTGTAGGCCTATAGGTTGTATAGGGGACTTACTCTAGACTAGATATAGACTTAATTACGCAACCTGGTCTCAGAGCATTTCGTATTATTCTGTATGTAAATTTGCCACACTCCATTTTGTATGATATGTTATGTATGGTATGTATTCATTTGTAGATGTTCATCACCCATTTCATACAGTATGTTACAAATGACAATTCGTATTATATGTTACAAATTACAATTCGTATTATATATTACGAATTTGTAAATCATACAATATGTTACGAATTTGGAAACGTACAATATGTTACAAATTTACAAAACGTATGATATGTTATGAATTCTAGCTAGGTGGGGTAGGTTAGCTAACATTATCTAGCAGGCTAATATTAGCTAGGCTAGGGGTTAGGGGTTAAGGTTAGAATTAAGTTTACAATATGTGTTAGGTTAAAGGGTTAGGGTAAGGCTAAGAGGGTTAAGGCTAGTGGAAGGGTTAGCTAAGAGGGCTAAGGCTAGGGGAAGGGTTAGCTAAGAGGGTTAAGGCTAGGGCAAGGGTTAGCTAAGAGGGTTAAGGCTAGCGGAAGGGTTAGCTAAGAGGGTTAAGGCTAGGGCACGGGTTAGCTAAGAGGGTTAAGGCTAGTGGAAGGGTTAGCTAAGAGGGTTAAGGCTAGGGCAAGGGTTAGCTAAGAGGGTTAAGGCTAGGGGAAGGGTTAGCTAAGAGGGTTAAGGCTAGGGGAAGGGTTAGCTAAGAGGGTTAAGGCTAGGGGAAGGGTTAGGTAAGAGGGTTAAGGCTAGGGGAAGGGTTAGCTAACATGCTAAGTAGTGGCAAAGTAGCTAAAAGGTAGTAAGTAGTTGAAAAGTTGAAAACTATCTAAACTGATAACGTTGTTTGTGATGAGATTCAAACTCGCAACCTTTGGGTTACTAGGTGTTTGTGTTATACACCCAACCACCCGACCAACCACCCTACATATCATACTAATTTGAACATCTCGGTTTTACATGTACTATGTTACGTTTAGTCTATGAGACCAGGCTGAATTACAAGGGGATATGAAAGAACCATGATAATAAAATATTTACAGAGGATATATAGGAAATGGGGCTATGGTGATGTCCAAGTGGTTGGCATGAGGTCAGTGTGTCTTTTGGGATGCAAAGAGAACAACTCCCCTATTATTTTTTTATTTAACCTTTATTTAACTAGGCAAGTCCGTTAAGAACCCATTCTTATTTACAATGACGGCCTACAGCGGCCAAACCCTGACGACGCTGGGCCAATTGTGCGCCGCCCTATGGGACTCCCATTCACGGTTGGTTGTGATACAGCCTGGATTCGAACCAGGGTGTATGTAATGACGTCTCTAAGCACTGAGATGCAGTGCCTTAGCAGCTGCGCCACTCTTGATCCCCAAAGAGCAGGGGTGACATCAGACAGTGCACAAGTGTTTAAACCGACCAGTTCAACCATCTGCATTTGTCCACTTGAGAAAATAGGTTTTATACAATGTGATGCAGCTAGGAATTGGTCAATTGGCATATGGGGATTTTTTTTGTGTGGATTCAAATAGTGAAGCTCAAGGTCAAAGGCATCTTCTTTGACCAGATGCAAAAGCAACGTAGCATGATGTTATTTACTTTTGTGGCTGATATCTTCATCCAAATAGTATGGTATCCAATTTCGTTCTCAGTGGGGACATCACGATGTTCTCGACATCCGCAGAGCAGGCAGTCTAATGCAGCCTATAGCTCGTGAGCGCGTTACCCATTTCAGGACTGGGGAAAGCCAATAGATAATGCATTTTTGTCAATTAAACCGTTAGACCTACCTGTATGAGATCTGAGTTCTCGTGTTTCTCCCCGAAAACGTTTGTAGAGATTGACCGTTTATCCGCAGTTTGTTGTTGGAGCTCATGCTGCTTCTCGTTGCGACAAGCACGCAAGTCTCTCTCATTGGCTCGTGCTGAACTCCGTATTGGGTGCAGGTGCACGTGGAAGAATGAATGGGGATTGCTTGATATAACAGAGCTGTTTTCAAAATCCGATTCCGAAAAGGATATGATGGGCTTCTCTGTTCGTTTTCTTTTAATAGTTGACCAGCATAATCTACCGGTCATCATGTTAACACCTAAAAGCCGACACCTTTGGCACATTGACTTGTTGACAGACAGAGACACTTGAGTTTCACTGTATGTCTTTGAACTTACTGTGCCACAGTGCTTTCATGGTAAGGGGTTGGAGAGCTGTGGATCTGCCTGCCAGCATTGCGTGGGAAATCTCTATGATGCACATGTCAGGTGTTGAATAGCATTTACGCGCGCGTTTGGGGTGATGATATGCGGCGCGGGACGGAAGCAGCTCGCTCATGTTTGAGGCTAGTTGTGATCTTAAGGTAGTAAGTATCCTAATACGTTTTTTTATTTATATCAAGTTATCCTGAGAAGTGTTTTCAATTTCATAGATGCTCAAATATAACATTGGATGATATCTGAGAGGCGGCTTGCTGACACGGGATTTTTAAAAGCCAAACAGGACCTTTCCTAATGAAAGGTAATTCAACTTCAAAGAATTTATACCAAAAATATAACAGCTAAAAACTGACTTCAACCAGTTGTTTTTAATGTGTTATTGGTCTACTTGTAATATTTTAATAAACCTATGCTTGAAAGCCGATCAAATACGATATAAATATATTTGTTACCGTTTAATAAAATAATAATTAAAAAAATGTAAACCCTCAATTACAACATCAACAATGTAAATGGAAAACAATGATCAGGTGTATCACGAATAAATAGGCTACTCATAGGATGACCAGAGGATGTAATGTGATCTCACTAAGCTGATGTAATCTTTGAAATGCAGCCAGTACAATATTCATTTACCTCAAAGCTTTGAATGGTAGGAAATTAGTACGTTGTCGCCTGTTTACTTACATTGGATACGTTTGGCTACAAATTATTTTTTTTACATATATATTTATAGACCTAGTATATCATTTTTTTTTTTACTATACAGTAAGTAAATTCCTACTTATCAATATATTTTTTTAGTTTCCCCTTATTTATGAAAAATAGATTCACAAATATGATTTATTGAACGAAAGTATAGTTCATACAGATAATACACCTTTCCTTCCAAGTTCAGAATACAATTAATCAAAAATCGACTCACCTGCACCGGTGCAGATTTTTAAAAAGAATGCCAGAAAAATAGATAGGATAAGATGTTGCTGCATTTTGGAGAGCGTCTCTGTCAGGTTCGAGCGGCGCAGGGCAACACAATGAGTTATTTATTTTTCAATGTGATCGCATTCTTCTTCCAAGAGGGTCTTATACTTATCTATCATCCTACTCAACAGGAAAGAAACAGCCCACCCCTGGCCCCTCCCCTTTCGGATATTACTTCTATTGAACATCCCCAACCGATAACATCTTTTCTAATCAAACAATTGTATATGAGAAGGCGTGTTAAACAACTGCCACTAAACGAACACCATGCAGGTAGAGATATCTGATAATATAAAGTGACAACTGACCACCTCTGATTTACTTAAAGCAGCATATCACAAACAATTTTCATCATAGGTACACTTCAACTATGACAGACAGAATGAGAGAAATGAAATTAATTTGCAAATTATGGTGGAAAATAAGTATTTGGTCAATAACAAAAGTTTATCTCAATACTTTGTTATATACCCTTTGTTGGTAATGACAGAGGTCAAACGTTTTCTGTAAGTCTTCACAAGGTTTTCACACACTGTTGCTGGTATTTTGGCCCATTCCTCCATGCAGATCTTCTCTAGAGCAGTGATGTTTTGGGGCTGTTGCTGGGCAACACAGACTTTCAACTCCCTCCAAAGATTTTCTATGGGGTTGAGATCTGGAGACTGGCTAGGCCACTCTAGGACTTTGAAATGCTTCTTACAAAGCCACTTCTTCGTTGCCCGGGCGGTGTGTTTGGGATCATTGTCATGATGAAAGACCGAGCCACGTTTCATCTTCAATGCCCTTGCTGATGGAAGGAGGTTTTCACTCAAAATCTCACGATACATGGCCCCATTCATTCTTTCCTTTACACGGATCAGTCGTCCTGGTCCCTTTGTAGAAAAACAGCCCCAAAGCATGATGTTTCCACCCCCATGCTTCACAGTAGGTATGGTGTTCTTTGGATGCAACTCAGTATTATTTGTCCTCCAAACACGCTGAGTTGAGTTTTTACCAAAAAGTTATATTTTGGTTTCATCTGACCATATGACATTCTCCCAATCTTCTTCTGGATCATCCAAATGCTCTCTAGCAAACTTCAGACGGGCCTGGACATGTACTGGCTTAAGCAGGGGGACACGTCTGGCACTCGTATATAGACTTGTTTATACTGTTTATACTGTATTATTGACTGTATGTTTGTTTTACTCCATGTGTAACTAACTATGTGTCGTATGTGTCGAACTGCTTTGCTTTATCTTGGCCAGGTCACAATTGTAAATGAGAACTTGTTCTCAACTGGCCTACCTGGTTAAATAAAGGTGTTCTCAACTAGCCTACCTGGTTAAATAAAGGTGTTCTCAACTAGCCTACCTGGTTAAATAAAGGTGTTCTCAACTAGCCTACCTGGTTAAATAAAGGTGAAATAAATAAAATAAATAAATAAAACTGCAGGATTTGAGTCCCCGGCGGCGTAGTGTGTTACTGATGGTAGGCTTTGTTACTTTGGTCCCAGCTCTCTGCAGGTCATTCACTAGGTCCCCCCGTGTGGTTCTGGGATTTTTGCTCACCGTTCTTGTGATCATTTTGACCCCAAGGGGTGAGATCTTGGGAGATTATCAGCGGTCTTGTATGTCTTCCATTTCCTAATAATTGCTCCCACAGTTGATTTCTTTAAACCAAGTTGCTTACCTATTGCAGATTCAGTCTTCCCAGCCTGGTGCAGGTCTACAATTTTGTTTCTGGTGTCCTTTGACAGCTCTTTGGTCTTGGCCATAGTGGAGTTTGGAGTGTGACTGTTTGAGGTTGTGGACAGGTGTCTTTTATACTGATAACAAGTTCAAACAGGTGCCATTAATACAAGTAATGAGTGGAGGACAGAGGAGCCTCTTAAAGAAGAAGTTACAGGTCTGTGAGAGCCAGAAATCTTGCTTGTTTGTAGGTGACCAAATACTTATTTTCCACCATAATTTGAAAATGAATTAATTAAAAATCCTACAATGTGATTTTCTGGATTTTTTTTCTCTCATTTTGTCTGTCATAGTTGAAGTGTACCTATGATGAAAATTACAGGCCTCTCTCATCTTTTTAAGTGGGAGAACTTGCACAATTTGTTGCTGACTAAATACTTTTTTGCCCCACTGTATATACTGTATATTTGTCCGACCCCCACTGCAGTTCCCCTGGTCGTGACCCTGACTTTAAATACTACTGTCCTAGTGGATACCTCAGAAAGATGACAGAAAATTGATAAACATCCAGCAGGCCAGTGTCTCTGTGTGTGTGTGTTCATGGTTGAGAGGTATTCCCCCTCTGAAATGAGCATGGTACTGAGTTACAGGTTGCTATTCTATAACCTGCCTGAAACCCAGTAACATGCTCTTTCCAGAGGGGGAATACCTCTCAACCATGGACACACGTTAGCACAATATGCCTGACCCAAGCTGTGCTGCTCCGATAGTTGCTACTGTGCTGAAAATGACCTATGGAGGACTGGTAAGCAGGTCAAGCACAGTAAATCTTGGCTAGGTTGGGGTCGGCTAGATTGGGCTCAGTACTGTGACATTATTGTAATATTTGAAGCACTTAATAGACAGGTTTCATTATGTTTATCGTTTTCATATTCAACCCCTCTTCAAATATGCTGAATAGTACTTGGAAAGGCTTTTACATCACCATCACAACAGTTATTATTATTTTATATCAATAATCTTAAAATAACATAAAATTGATTCAAATGAATATTATTGATCTGCACAAACTCTCATTCATTCGCATGACTTTGCATTTTATAAGAGTCTACCTGTTACAACCCTGAACATGAATCTGTTTCCCCCCCCCGAACCACTAGGGTTTCTTGGTACTGTACCACTAGGGTTTCCATGGTACTGTACCACTAGGGTTTCCTTGGTACTGTCCCACTAGGGTTTCCATGGTACTGTCCCCCTCTGTACCACTAGGGTTTCCATGGTACTGTACCACTAAGGTTTCCATGGTACTGTACCACTAGGGTTTCCATGGTACTGTACCACTAGGGTTTCCATGGTACTGTAGCACTAGGTTTTCCTTGAGTCTGTACCACTAGGGTTTCCTTGGTACTGTACCACTAGGATTTCCTTGGTACTGTACCACTAGGGTTTCCATGGTACTGTACCACTAAGGTTTATGGTCCTGTACCACTAGGGTTTCCTTGGTACTGTACCACTAGGGTTTCCATGGTACTGTACCACTGGGGTTTCCATGCTACTGTACCACTAGGGTTTCCTTGGTACTGTACCACTAGGGTTTCCATGGTACTGTCCCACTGGGGTTTCCATGGTACTGTACCACTAGGGTTTCCTTGGTACTGTACCACTAGGGTTTCCTTGGTACTGTACCACTAGGGTTTCCATGGTACTGTACGACTAGGGTTTCCATGGTACTGTCCCACTGGGGTTTCCATGGTACTGTACCACTAGGGTTTCCTTGGTACTGTACCACTAGGGTTTCCATTGTACTGTACCACTAGGGTTTCCATTCTACTGTACCACTAGGGTTTCCATGGTACTGTACCACTAGGGTTTCCATGGTACTGTCCCCCTCCATACCACTAGGGTTTTCATGGTACTGTACTACTAGGGTTTCCATGGTACTGTACCCACTAGGGTTTCCATGGTGCTGTACCACTAGGGTTTCCATGGTACTGTACCACTAGGGATTCCATGGTACTGTACCACTAGGGTTTCCTTGGTATTGTACCACTAGGATTCCCATGGTACTGTCCCACTAGGGTTTCCATGCTACTGTCCCACTAGGGTTTCCTTGGTACTGTCCCACTAGGGTTTCCATGGTACTGTACCACTAGGGTTTCCATGGTACTGTACCACTAGGGTTTCCATGCTACTGTCCCACTAGGGTTTCCATGGTACTGTACCACTAGGGTTTCCATGGTACTGTACCACTAGGGTTTCCATGGTACTGTACCACTAGGGTTTCCCACAGTAACAACATGGATCAGAACATTACAAAATGATTACACTTTCTCCTGTTCTCCCCATCTCTGTCGTATGTTGCCCCTCCTGACCTGTTTGTCCACCTTGGCCTCTCACCTCCTCCTGGTCACAGAGGGGAATTCTCTCACCTCCTCCTGGTCAAATTGGGGAAGTCTCTCACCTCCTCCTGGTCATAGAGGGGAAGCCTCTCACCTCCTCCTGGTCAGAGAGGGGAAGCCTCTCAACTCCTCCTGGTCATAGAGAGGAAGCCTCTCACCTCCTCCTGGTCTCTCACCTCCTCCTGGTCATAGAGGGGAAGCCTCTCACCTCCTCCTGGTCATAGAGGGGAAGTCTCTCACCTCCTCCTGGTCATAGAGGGGAAGTCTCTCACCTCCTCCTGGTCATAGAGAGGAAGCCTCTCACCTCCTCCTGGTCATAGAGGGGAAGCCTCTCACCTCCTCCTGGTGATAGAGGAGAAGCCTCTCACCTCCTCCTGGTCATAGAGGGGAAGCCTCTCACCTCCTCCTGGTCAGTAGGGAAGCCTCTCACCTCCTCCTGGTCATAGAGGGGAAGCCTCTCACCTCCTCCTGGTCAGAAGGGAAGCCTCTCACCTCCTCCTGGTCATAGAGGGGAAGCCTCTCACCTCCTCCTGGTCAGAAGGGAAGCCTCACCTCCTCCTGGTCAGAGAGGGGAAGCCTCTCCCCTCCTCCTGGTCATAGAGGAGAAGCCTCACCTCCTCCTGGTCATAGAGGGGAAGCCTCACCTCCTCCTGGTCATAGAGGAGAAGCCTCACCTCCTCCTGGTCATAGAGGGGATGCCTCACCTCCTCCTGTTCATAGAGGGGAAGCCTCACCCCCTCCTGGTCATAGAGGGGAAGCCTCACCTCCTCCTGGTCATAGAGGAGAAGCCTCACCTCCTCCTGGTCATAGAGGAGAAGCCTCTCACCTCCTCTTGGTCATAGAGGAGAAGCCTTTCACCTCCTCCTGGTTACAGAGAGGAAGCAGCTTTGTTTATTAATGTCAGGGAGAAACTGTGGTCCTCCTACATGTCTGTGCGTTCAGACAGAGTGGTGTATCTAATGTATGAATATGAATGACCCCTACCTCCAACACACCGTCATGGCATGGAGTCATTTCTGAGAAAGCTTTCTGATGAAGAAGAGCCTGTCTGTGTCCTGGCCCCACGGGGGGGCTTTACTGCTGCACTGTGACTATATTATACTGTGGCATATAGAATAAAATTATTCACTTCAAAACACTACCACCGTGTGGTCAAATTTGGAAACTACAGGAAGTTATTTCTCACTAGGATGTGCCATTGCCTGGGGGACGAGATTCACTAAAAAACACACTAGCTGGATACAGCTACAATTATAAGTGCCTTTTCGTAGCAGGCTAGGAGAACTAACGTTGCTGGCTCGGAGAATTTACGCAAGAGGTTAGGAGAATTAACGTAACAGGAAATAGGAAAAATGCTACGAAGTCACTTCCGGTCGTAGCCGTGGCGAAGTGGCGTGGTTTTAGGGCGTCTCGCCAGGGAACCTCCATCAGGATCCATGTGAAATGAAGAACCAATAGCAGAGGGTCATTATTCATCAACTTTACACTGCCAATGCATCTATGATCTATTGTTCTGTTATTAATGGCACCCCACAATTTATTTAATCTTGAATGAACCATTATTTAACTAGGCAAGTCAGTTAAGAACTAATTCTTATTTACAATGACGGCCTAGGAACAGTGGGTTTAACTGCCTTGTTCAGGGGCAGAATGACAGATTTTTACCTTGTCAGCTCAGGGATTCGATCTAGCAACCTTTCGGTTACTAGTCCAACGCTCTAACCACTAGGCTACCTGCTGGTTACTGTTCCAACACTCTAGCCACTAGGCTACCTGCTGGTTACTAGTCCAACGCTCTAACCACTAGGCCACCTGCTGGTTACTAGTCCAACGCTCTAGCCACTAGGCTACCTGCTGGTTAATTGTCCAACGCTCTAGCCACTAGGCTACCTGCTGGTTACTAGTCCAACACTCTAACCACTAGGCTACCTGCTGGTTACTAGTCCAACACTCTAACCACTAGGCCACCTGCTGGTTACTAGTCCAACACTAACCACTAGACTACCTGCTGGTTACTGGCCCAACACTCTAACCAGTAGGCTACCTGCCGCCCCTACACTCTAACCACTAGGCCACCTGCTGGTTACTAGTCCAACACTCTAACCACGAGGCTACCTGCTGGTTACTGGTCCAACACTAACCACTAAGCCACCTGCTGGTTACTAGTCCAACACTCTAACCACTAGACTACCTGCTGGTTACTAGTCCAACACTAACCACTAGGCCACCTGCTGCCCCTACACTCTAACCACTAGGCTACCTGCTGGTTACTAGTCCAACCCTCTAACCACTAGGCCACCTGCTGGTTACTAGTCCAACACTCTAACCACTAGGCTACCTGCTGGTTACTAGTCCAACACTCTAACCACTAGGCTACCTGCTGGTTACTGGCCCAACGCTCTAACCACTAGACTACCTGCCGCCCCTACACTCTAACCACTAGGCTACCTGCTGGTTACTAGTCCAACCCTTAACCACTAGGCCACCTGCTGGTTACTAGTCCAACACTAACCACTAGGCCACCTGCTGGTTACTAGTCCAACGCTCTAACCACTAGGCCACCTGCTGGTTACTAGTCCAACACTAACCACTAGGCTACCTGCTGGTTACTAGTCCAACACTCTAACCACTAGGCCACCTGCTAGTTACTAGTCCAACACTCTAACCACTAGGCCACCTGCTGGTTACTAGTCCAACACTCTAACCACTAGGCCACCTGCTGGTTACTAGTCCAACGCTCTAACCACTAGGCCACCTGCTGGTTACTAGTCCAACACTCTAACCACTAGGCCACCTGCTGGTTACTAGTCCAACACTCTAACCACTAGGCCACCTGCTGGTTACTAGTCCAACGCTCTAACCACTAGGCCACCTGCTGGTTACTAGTCCAACACTAACCACTAGGCTACCTGCTGGTTACTAGTCCAACACTCTAACCACTAGGCCACCTGCTAGTTACTAGTCCAACACTCTAACCACTAGGCCACCTGCTGGTTACTAGTCCAACACTAACCACTAAGCCACCTGCTGGTTACTAGTCCAACACTCTAACCACTAGACTACCTGCTGGTTACTAGTCCAACACTCTAACCACTAGACTACCTGCTGGTTACTAGTCCAACACTCTAACCACTAGACTACCTGCTGGTTACTGGCCCAACACTCTAACCACTAGGCTACCTGCCGCCCCTACACTCTAACCACTAGGCCACCTGCTGGTTACTAGTCCAACACTCTAACCACTAGGCCACCTGCTGCCCCTACACTCTAACCACTAGGCTACCTGCTGCCCCTACACTCTAACCACTAGGCCACCTGCTGCCCCTACACTCTAACCACTAGGCTACCTGCCGCCCCTACACTCTAACCACTAGGCCACCTGCTGGTTACTAGTCCAACACTCTAACCACTAGGCCACCTGCTGCCCCTACACTCTAACCACTAGGCTACCTGCTGCCCCTACACTCTAACCACTAGGCCACCTGCTGCCCCTACACTCTAACCACTAGGCTACCTGCTGCCCCTACACTCTAACCACTAGGCCACCTGCTGCCCCTACACTCTAACCACTAGACTACCTGCTGGTTACTAGTCCAACACTAACCACTAGGCTACCTGCTGCCCCAACATCCCATTGGATCCCCTCCGTCAGGCCATCTTACCAAAGTCTGAGGCTAAAGCCATTACAACACGAGGTTAACTGTCTAGAAGAAAAATAAACTACAGTTCATGATGGCTATGCATGATCATGTCCTTGATATCGTAACCGTCAGAGCAGGGAAGGGTAACTTCGATATTGGAGAGTCCGCAGTCGGTCGCAGGTCTGCGTACCCACATGTACACATTTTGCCATAGGGTGGAATACAATTAGACTATTCTACCTACTTCTACCTACAAGTTGATATTGAGCCTGCTTTTGGGGGGACGGCATTGCAGGAGATCTCCAATCCACCTGCTCTACTTCCTGGGTTGGCATGTGGAGGGAAGAGTGTTGGGGGGGGGGGGGGGGGGTGGTCTCAGTGTGATTGGTGTACAGCCAAGCTTCCTGTCCTGTGATTGGTGTACAGCCAAGCTTCCTGTCCTGGATAGGTAAGAGGGACAGGTTTTACTGGTCTGAACTCAAAAGCCTGTTATGTGCATGATTGAGTTTTATTTGTTCTAAACCCCCCCCCCCCCAAAAGTCCCAAACATGCACTGAGAAGCTTTGAAGAAAAGAAAACAGTACATGGTTGGACAATATTACATAATAACATAAAAAAAAAACAGAATGAAGATGACACACGAGATAGATAATATTTGTTTATTTTAACCAATAGGATCTCTTTTACAGTGCATTTGTTTCCTTTACACAATTATTCGCTAAGTGACAGGTTTTAGCCACCAGTACTGAATCAGACAATTATATATTACATTACATTGCATATCTGGGTTCCACCACTTCCTCGTTCAGATTTTGCCATTAACAACCCCGAGTGAAAGCCCCCCCCCCCCCCCCCAAAAAAACAACCAATGTTATTGGGCAATGGGTAACAGTGACAACCGTACAGGCTCACCGTCTCATTTAAATCTTCAGTTCATACATTTATTAACAAATCATCTCATCACCTCTTCATCTAACATTCAACTCTTTACATCATTATTTTTATTTATTTTTAAAGCAGCTCCCATTAAAACAAACCAAGTACTGGCCAGTTCAGTTAGTGACCTGCTGTCGTCTCCATGAGAAAAAGGTTTGAGAAATAAAAAGACAATATTGGCACTTCTGTCTCAAGGAACAAAAACAAAAAAAAACTGACCGATTAGACGGAAACAAAAATCTACTTATTTTTTTATTTTTTTTTGCCATAAGGACAATTTCTAGGATCCACAACCAAACTCTAGCATGGCATCCTACCTGAAGTTTCACTTCTGTTTGGTAACACGGTAAACTCCGTTTAGATACAAGGCTAGCCAAACTCCCCCCTACGGTACAGGAAGAAAATAAAATTTTTGAAAAGGAAATTCATAGCACTTTAGTACTTTCTCCAGAGTTATTTTAAGTGCCAGGCATTGACATTCTTGGACAGGAAGCTGACAAGAATGTTTGATTTAAAGAGGAAGTCTGAACAGTTAAAAGCAGAACTATGTTACTGTACATCAACATCAAGCCTCTCTCGCATCAGTGTAGAAGTATAAACTCCGTTAATTCAAACCCTCTCCTCAACCCATCAACGAACGACCGCCAAGTACTCTCCAGGGTGACCTTTGCACTGTAAGTGATACTGTGTACGACAACATCGCAGGACAACACTCTGATTTGGATTCATGGCAAACAGTTTTGTCTGGTCTGGTTGCTTTAGCAGATTCATTAAAATGTTTATTTTGAAGAGACTCGTCCGATCAGATGACAATTCTAGATCTGATCTTAATGAACCTTTTGTCCACACAGATAGCGGGATACCTCTGATTTTCTAAACGTTGTCAGGGCTACACTTGACAAAGACAGAACCACATTAACTGTGCATATAATTATTTTTTTAATTATTATTATTTTTTAAATCTATTTTTTATTTTATTTTAAATAAACCTCACAGGAATGAACAAGTACATAACCGACCTAATGAACATAAAGACCATCATCATCATCATCATCATCATCATCATCATCAGGCTTCCAGTTACTTTAAGACTTGTCCATTCAACTTCAAACGCTTTACAATAAAAGATACGACCGCAAGTAAACAGAACATTTTTTTTCTTTCTCTTCTCTCCTCCCTTTCTCACTCGGGTTTGGTCTCAAATTTCTTGTAGTGCACAAAATAATAATACAAAAAATATGAGACTTTTAGATAATGTAGCAGCATTTTGCTTTTTAAAGTTGTCGTAAGTCACCAGTAGAACAGGTGAAGGCGTTGGAATGCCCCACACTAAGGAGGGCGAGAGATTGTCCTCTGAGGAGAGTAGGGGTGTGTGAGTGTGTGTGTATGGGGGGGGGGGTACATCGTAGAGTGGCTTGTTGGTGTGTGACGGGTGCACTAGAGTGTGTGTGTGTGTGTATGGGGGGGGGGGGGTACATCATAGAGTGGCTTGTTGGTGTGTGACGGGTGCACTAGAGTGTGTGTGTGTGTGTATGGGGGGGGGGGGGGTACATCATAGAGTGGCTTGTTGGTGTGTGACGGGTGCACTAGAGTGTGAGTGTGTGTGTATGGGGGGGTACATCATAGAGTGGCTTGTTGGTGTGTGACGGGTGCACTAGAGTGTATGGGGGGGGGCACATCATAGAGTGGCTTGTTGGTGTGTGACGGGTGCACTAGAGTGTGTGTGTGTGTGTATGGGGGGGGGGGGGGGGGTACATCATAGAGTGGCTTGTTGGTGTGTGACGGGTGCACTAGAGTGTATGGGGGGGGCACATCATAGAGTGGCTTGTTGGTGTGTGACAGGTGCACTAGAGTGTGTGTGTGTGTGTATGGGGGGGGGGGGGGGTACATCATAGAGTGGCTTGTTGGTGTGTGACGGGTGCACTAGAGTGTATGGGGGGGGGCACATCATAGAGTGGCTTGTTGGTGTGTGACAGGTGCACTAGAGTGTGTGTGTGTGTGTGTGTGTGTGTGGGGGGGGGGGGGGGGGGGGGTTGATGGAACATCTCCCAGTAGGTTACAGGGTTAGGGGGGTTATGATGCATCACTGGAGGACAACAGCCCCAGGACAGGACAGGACAGGACAGGACAGGACAGGTCAGGACAGGACAGGGCAGGGCAGGGCAGGGCAGGGCAGGGCAGGGCAGGGCAGGGCAGGGCAGGGCAGGGCAGGACAGGACAGGACAGGACAGGACAGGGCAGGGCAGGGCAGGGCAGGGCAGGGCAGGGCAGGACAGGACAGGGCAGGGCAGGGCAGGGCAGGGCAGGACAGGACAGGGCAGGACAGGACAGGTCAGGGCAGGACAGGGCAGGTCAGGGCAGGACAGGGCAGGGCAAGGCAGGACAGGGTAGGACAGGACAGGGCAGGACAGGACACTGAAACCTTCCTTCTAAGCTGTATGTGTTTGACCAAAAGGGGTTGAACTCAATGGGAGAACATCTGCTCCTCTTCCTCCTACATTTCATTCACTACCATCCCCTCTTCTACTCCAGTCAGTGTCTCTCATCCCCAGCAGTCAATGGCCTCTCTCCATTCTCAAGCTTTGCCTCCCTCCCACAGAGCAACAAGTCCTTCTCATCTCCACCCCCCCCCCCCCCCCACAGCCAAGACCAGACCATGTTAGGGTAGTGGGAATGGGGCACTTGGCTCATATCTGTCCAAAGCTGACCCAAGATGGTGCTGATCCAGGTCCTAACTGAACCGAGCCAAGCCAGGCCAGACTGAGCCATTCAGTAAAGGGCTCTCTCTCTCTCTCTCTCTCTCTGGTCTCTCAGCTGGAGGCTGTGGCGATGGGCTTCTTGAGCTGCTGGCTGCGGATCTCTCTGTTCCTAGCCTCCAGCAGCAGGTCACAGCAGACGTTACACACCAACACAGGGTCATACAGCTGCTGGTCTGGGATGGGCAGCTTCAGGTGGCAGCAGTCTTTACAGAACACATTGCCACAGTTCCTGAGGAGGACAGAGTCAGAGGACAGAGTCAACTAGATTCACATTTCAGTAATTTAACAGACGCTCCTTATCCAGAGAGTACTTTTAACTAAGGTCGGTAAAACAAATCCTAGAAAATATATATATATATATATTTTTTTTTAAACTTTTTTCGCAAAACAGGAGCTGTCGTTCGTGCAGCTAAGTGCTTTTTAAAATCTAAAATTCCTAGCAGGTGCGGTATAATATCTGCTGAGCGTTGAAAGTATGGACTATGTTTAGTATCCTACACTTTACAGGAGCATACATTTGATCTCCTATCCAGGGACATCTCTTATCCTATCCAGGGACATCTCTTATCTAGAGACATCTCTTATCCTGTCCAGGGACATCTCTTATCTAGAGACATCTCTTATCCTGTCCAGGGACATCTCTTATCCTATCCAGGGACATCTCTTATCCTATCTAGAGACATCTCTTATCCTATCCAGAGACATCTCTTATCCTATCTAGAGACATCTCTTATCCTATCCAGGGACATCTCTTATCCTATCCAGGGACATCTCTTATCCTGTCCAGGGACATCTCTTATCCTATCCAGGGACATCTCTTATCCTATCCAGGGACATCTCTTATCCCGTCCAGGGACATCTCTTATCTAGAAACATATCTTATCCTATCTATCTAGAGACATCTCTTATCCTATCCAGAGACATCTCTTATCCTATCCAGGGACATCTCTTATCCCGTCCAGGGACATCTCTTATCTAGAAACATATCTTATCCTATCTATCTAGAGACATCTCTTATCCTATCCAGAGACATCTCTTATCCTATCCAGGGACATCTCTTATCTAGAAACATATCTTATCCTATCTATCTAGAGACATCTCTTATCCTATCCAGGGACATCTCTTATCCTATCTAGATACATCTCTTATCCTATCCAGGGACATCTCTTATCTAGAGACATCTCTTATCCTATCCAGGGACATCTCTTATCCTATCCAGGGACATCTCTTATCTAGAGACATCTCTTATCCTATCTAGAGACATGTCTTATCCTATCCAGAGACATCTCTTATCCTATCTAGAGACATCTCTTATCCTATCAAGGAACATCTCTTATCCTATCCAGGGACATCTCTTATCTAGAGACATCTCTTATCCTATCCAGGGACATCTCTTATCCTATCTAGATACATCTCTTATCCTATCCAGGGACATCTCTTATCTAGAAACATCTCTTATCTAGAGAAATCTCTTATCCTATCTAGGGACATCTCTTATCCTATCTAGAGACATCTCTTATCCTATCCAGGGACATCTCATCCTATTTAGAGACATCTCTTATCCTATCCAGGGACATCTCTTATCTAGAGACATCTCTTATCCTATCCAGGGACATCTCTTATCCTATCCAGGGACATCTCTTATCTAGAGACATCTCTTATCCTATCTAGAGACATGTCTTATCCTATCCAGAGACATCTCTTATCCTATCTAGAGACATCTCTTATCCTATCAAGGAACATCTCTTATCCTATCCAGGGACATCTCTTATCTAGAGACATCTCTTATCCTATCCAGGGACATCTCTTATCCTATCTAGATACATCTCTTATCCTATCCAGGGACATCTCTTATCTAGAAACATCTCTTATCTAGAGAAATCTCTTATCCTATCCAGGGACATCTCTTATCCTATCTAGAGACATCTCTTATCCTATCCAGGGACATCTCATCCTATTTAGAGACATCTCTTATCCTATCCAGGGACATCTCTTATCTAGAGACATCTCTTATCCTATCCAGGGACATCTCTTATCCTATCCAGGGACATCTCTTATCTAGAGACATCTCTTATCCTACCCAGAGACATGTCTTATCCTATCCAGAGACATCTCTTATCCTATCTAGAGACATCTCTTATCCTATCAAGGGACATCTCTTATCCTATCCAGGGACATCTCTTATCCTATCCAGGGACATCTCTTATCCTATCCAGGGACATCTCTTATCCTATCCAGGGACATCTCTTATCCTATCTAGAGACATCTCTTATCCTATCTAGAGACATCTCTTATCCTATCTAGAGACATCTCTTATCCTATCCAGGGACATCTCATCCTATTTAGAGACATCTCTTATCCTATCCAGGGACATCTCTTATCTAGAGAAATCTCTTATCCTATCCAGGGACATCTCTTATCCTATCTAGAGACATCTCTTATCCTATCCAGGGACATCTCATCCTATTTAGAGACATCTCTTATCCTATCCAGGACATCTCCTATCTAGAGACATCTCTTATCCTATCCAGGGACATCTCTTATCCTATCCAGGGACATCTCTTATCTAGAGACATCTCTTATCCTATCTAGAGACATGTCTTATCCTATCCAGAGACATATCTTATCCTATCTAGAGACATCTCTTATCCTATCTAGATACATCTCTTATCCTATCCAGGGACATCTCTTATCTAGAAACATCTCTTATCTAGAGAAATCTCTTATCCTATCCAGGGACATCTCTTATCTAGAAACATCTCTTATCTAGAGAAATCTCTTATCCTATCCAGGGACATCTCTTATCCTATCTAGAGACATCTCTTATCCTATCCAGGGACATCTCATCCTATTTAGAGACATCTCTTATCCTATCCAGGGACATCTCATCCTATTTAGAGACATCTCTTATCCTATCCAGGGACATCTCTTATCTAGAGACATATCTTATCCTATCTAGAGACATGTCTTATCCTATCCAGGGACATCTCTTATCCTATCTAGAGACATCTCTTATTCTATCCAGAGACATCTCTTATTCTATCCAGAGACATCTCCTATCCAGAGACATCTCTTATCCAGAGACATCTCTTATCCAGAGACATCTCCTATCCAGAGACATCTCCTATCCAGAGACATCTCCTATCCAGAGACATCTCCTATCCAGAGACATCTCTTATCTAGAGACATCTCTTATCTAGAGACATCTCTTATCTAGAGACATCTCTTATCTAGAGACATCTCTTATCCAGAGACATCTCTTATCTAGAGACATCTCTTATCCAGAGACATCTCTTATCTAGAGACATCTCTTATCCAGAGACATCTCTTATCCAGAGACATCTCTTATCTAGAGACATCTCGACTTCTTGATTGACGCTTAACAAACCTGCAGTGATGACGTCTCTTGGCCATCCAGAATTCACAGTCACAGTTGAAACAATGAGAGGCCATGTGATCAGGCACCCACCTCGTGACCTACACACACACACACACACACACACTGACATTAGAACAGTGTGCGGCAGATGGGCATCTGGGGCAGAAAGGTAAAAGGAGAGTGGGAGGGGCTGTAGTGTTCAATGTAGTATAAGGTTAGAGGTAGGGGTTAGGTGTTGGGATTAGGGGGTTGGTTAGGTAATGAGGTAGGGTATTGGGGCTAGGTGGTGGGGTTAGGTGGTGGGGTATTGGGGTTAGGTAATTGGGGTGGTGGGGTATTGTGGTATGGTATTGGGGTGGTGGGGTATTGGGGTATGGTATTGGGGTGGTGGGGTATTGTGGTATGGTATTGGGGTATTGTGGTATGGTATTGGGGGGGTGGGGTATTGTGGTATGGTATTGGGGTATTGTGGTATGGTATTGGGGGGGTGGGGTATTGTGGTATGGTTATATATAAGAAGCAGTAGAGAGAGAAACCTGCAGTAGACTATGAGGAACGCTGACCTCTGTGTCCTTCTGCTCCACTCTGTCCCAGCTGCCCTCTGAGAAACGGTCCTCGCTGTGGTCTGACAGACTGTCCTCCTCATCACTGTCGTCTGACTCACGCAGACAAGTCTGGAGACGGAGAGGACACAGGTCAACATGAGAGGGAGGGAGACGAGAGGGAGGGAGGGTGACGAGAGGGAGGGAGACGAGAAGGAGGGAGGGTGGGTGACGAGACGGAGGGAGGGTGACGAGACGGAGGGAGGGAGGGAGGGTGACGAGACGGAGGGAGGGAGACGAGAGGGAGGGAGGGTGACGAGACGAGAGGGAGGGAGGGTGACGAGAGGGAGGGAGGGAGGGTGACGAGACGAGAGGGAGGGAGGGTGACGAGACGAGAGGGAGGAAGGGAGACGAGAGGGAGGGAGGGAGGGAGACGAGACGAGAGGGAGGGAGGGAGACGAGACGAGAGGGAGGGAGACGAGACGAGAGGGAGGGAGACGAGAGGGAGGGAGGGAGGGTGACGAGAGGGAGGGAGGGTGACGAGACGGAGGGAGGGAGGGAGGGTGACGAGACGGAGGGAGGGAGGGTGACGAGACGGAGGGAGGGAGGGAGGGTGACGAGACGGAGGGAGGGGTGACGAGACGGAGGGAGGGAGGGTGACGAGACGGAGGGAGGGAGGGTGACGAGACGAGAGGGAGGGAGGGAGGGTGACGAGACGAGAGGGAGGGAGGGAGGGTGACGAGACGAGAGGGAGGGAGGGTGACGAGAGGGAGGGAGGGTGACGAGAGGGAGGGAGGGTGACGAGACGGAGGGAGGGTGACGAGAGGGAGGGTGACGAGAGGGAGGGAGGGAGACGAGAGGGAGGGAGGGAGGGAGGGAGGGTGACGAGAGGGAGGGAGGGTGACGAGAGGGAGGGAGGGTGACGAGAGGGAGGGAGGGAGGGAGGGAGGGTGACGTGAGAGGGAGGGAGGGAGGGTGACGAGAGGGAGGGAGGGTGACGAGAGGGAGGGAGGGAGACGAGAGGGAGGGAGGGAGGGAGGGTGACGAGAGGGAGGGAGGGTGACGAGAGGGAGGGAGGGTGACGAGAGGGAGGGAGGGAGGGAGGGAGGGTGACGTGAGAGGGAGGGAGGGAGGGTGACGAGAGGGAGGGAGGGTGACGAGACGGAGGGAGGGTGACGAGACGGAGGGAGGGTGACGAGAGGGAGGGTGACGAGAGGGAGGGAGGGAGGGAGGGAGGGTGACGAGAGGGAGGGAGGGTGACGAGAGGGAGGGAGGGTGACGAGAGGGAGGGAGGGAGGGAGGGAGGGTGACGTGAGAGGGAGGGAGGGAGGGTGACGAGAGGGAGGGAGGGAGGGTGACGAGAGGGAGGGAGGGAGGGTGACGAGAGGGAGGGAGGG
The DNA here is from genome assembly GCF_057628025.1 of Oncorhynchus mykiss. NCBI lineage: Eukaryota > Metazoa > Chordata > Actinopteri > Salmoniformes > Salmonidae > Oncorhynchus > Oncorhynchus mykiss. Next base: position 6,881,878 of record NC_143031.1, read on the forward strand.
AGGGTGACGAGAGGGAGGGAGGGAGTGAGGGAGGGTGACGAGAGGGAGGGAGGGAAGGAGGGTGACGTGCACCGTTTTGGTTACTGGCTATTACTCTCTCTATTGAAGTGTAATTCCACCAGAGTTGACATTTGGGTTGTAATTATGAAGTATTTAGTAATGACCTACATGCATATCCTTTCACAACACAATAATAACACATTGAGGTACTGTTCAAAGTCCAGGTAGGACAGCTACTCACAATGTCGTCCTCGTAGTCGACGTCAGGCTCGGAGGGCGGCGTGCTGTACTGTTTCCTCTCCAGCCTCATCTGCAGCTGGCGCACCTGGCTTCTCAGCACCTCCACTTCCTGTTTATACCCCGCCTCCATCTGCCTGAGGCGCTGCTGCACGGCGTCCACAGGCACCGGCAGACCATCATCATCCAGGTAGGCCGGGTGGGGCTGGGGGGAGGCTGAGGAGCAAGGAGAGGCTGGGAGGAGTTGGCAGGTTGAAAAGGTAGAGGGTGAGCTGGTGGTGGTTGGGCCCATGATGGCAGCGTAGCCCGAGCTGCTTCTGACTGCAGAGAGCCAGCTGGACCCTGACTTAACAGGGCTGGAGCTGACTGGGGCTGGAGCCGAGGAGCGAACCCTTTCCTCCCTCTCCCTTCGGCCGTACTGCCAACCCCCGTTAGGCACGGCCATGCCCTGGGTGCGCAGTAGCTTGCCAGCCAGGCGTCGGCTCTGGTAGGCCGTGGGCTGAAGGGCACGACAGAAGCCTGTCGAGAGGTTGGCTGAGAGGCCAGAGTGGCTGGCCGCAGTGCTGCAGGCAGACTGGACCATGCCCTGGACACTGTCCCAGTGAGAGCCCAGCAGAGACAGCTCCTCACTGACACGCAGTTGGTTCTGGGAGACCGGGCGTCGCAATGCCACAGCCTGGCTGTTGTCAACAGGGGGCACTGTGGAGGCGGAGGATGCTGCTTCTTTTGATGTTGGTACTGCTACCACACACTCTCTCAGAGGCACTAAGTTTCTACCACACACACTCTCGGTCCTCTTCCCCTCGCTCTCCTCTCCCTGGGTCTCGGGTAAGGCCCATTCTGTGGCTTTGGGTTGGCCTAGACTTTCTCTGATTCTAGGGGGCAGCGTTGGTGGGACCTCTGCTTCGTCCGTGAGCGTCTCGGTGGAGTCCTCCATGGCCGTAGGGAACGTGGGAACTAGCTGCTCGAGTGCCGGCATCTCTGCAGAAGCGGAGGGGGCGTTCTGGAGGCCGTTGGTGATAGGCCCGTTCAGAACGGCTGCCGGTAGCGGGCCCTTCCAGGCAGGTGGTGATGGTATGCAGGCAGGACGGGTAGTGACCGAGGTAGTCCTGGAGTGACTGTCAGCCGTCTGATGTGGCAGTCGAGGGGGAGGAACTGGGGGGTTAGTGGTCTGGGAGAGGGCCTGGTGGAGGAGGGGTGTGAGCAGGGGGAGAGGGGGGAAGTGGGGGTTGCCCTGCTCCAGACAAATTGGGGGGAGGGGCTGGGTGGTGAGACAGATCCCCTCTCTCATCACCGCCTCCTCGAAGCCCTCTTCCCTCTGCTCCATCTCCACGGGTGTGGTAGGAGGAGTCTGAGTGACAGGCTCCACCTCCGAGTCGTCGCTTTCCAATCCCGTGTCAGGGCTGACGTCCTCGGGGCTGTCGGGTGCGGCCCCTCCTCCTACAGAAGCCATAGGCTCCAGGCCATGGGCAGTACGGCCCTCCTGACAGTGCTTGTTGAGGTTGGGGTCGCTGGAGGTGCGGGTGAGGGCCACCCCGTTCTCAAAGGCAGACACCAGGTTGTCCATGGAGCGAGTTTTAGGAAGCCTGCACAGAGGGGTATGAATACAAATCTCAAGTTAATGAAAGTAGTGGAGCTTCATTAAATCAGGTGAGCTTCCCTTCTGTACCACTAGAGGGCAGGCAGGTGACCTTCCCTTCTGTACCACTAGAGGGCAGGCAGGTGACCTTCCCTTCTGTACCACTAGAGGGCAGGCAGGTGAGCTTCCCTGCTGTACCACTAGAGGGCAGGCAGGTGATCTTCCCTTCTGTACCACTAGAGGGCAGGCAGGTGACCTTCCCTTCTGTACCACTAGAGGGCAGGCAGGTGAGCTTCCCTGCTGTACCACTAGAGGGCAGGCAGGTGAGCTTCCCTTCTGTACCACTAGAGGGCAGGCAGGTGAGCTTCCCTGCTGTACCACTAGAGGGCAGGCAGGTGAGCTTCCCTGCTGTACCACTAGAGGGCAGGCAGGTGAGCTTCCCTTCTGTACCACTAGAGGGCAGGCAGGTGAGCTTCCCTGCTGTACCACTAGAGGGCAGGCAGGTGAGCTTCCCTGCTGTACCACTAGAGGGCAGGCAGGTGAGCTTCCCTGCTGTACCATTAGAGGGCAGGCAGGTGAGCTTCCCTTCTGTACCACTAGAGGGCAGGCAGGTGAGCTTCCCTGCTGTACCAGTACCGAGTCAGTGTGCGGGGGTACAGGTTAGTTGAGGTAATTTGTACATGTAGGTAGGGGTGAAGTGACTATGCATAGATAATAAACAGCGAGTAGCAGCAGTGCACAAAACAAATAGAGTGTCAATGTAAATAGTCTGGGTGGCCATTTGACTCATTGTTTAGCAGTCTTATGGCTTGGTGGTAGAAGCTGTTGAGGAGCCTTTTCTAAAAACACTAGAGCTGTAGATACAGAGCCCCACATGCAGTTTTCACCATGAGCCTGTTCATCTTGATTTACCCCCACTGTGAGTAAATCCTTAAATCAATAACTAAAATAAATCCTTGAAAAGACAAGAGCTCAAGAGATACAAGGAGATATAATTAAGTCAATGGTTTTTACAAATGCACTAAGAGACAGAGAGAGAAGAATAGAGTGAGTGGACAGAGAGAGAAGAATAGAGAGAGTGGACAGATATAGTAGAATAGAGAGAGTGGACAGAGAGAGAAGAATAGAGAGAGTGGACAGAGATAGTAGAATAGAGTGAGTGGATAGCCCCACCTGTCCAGGGATCGTGAGGTGAGCTCGTCTCCCTGTACGCTGGGGGACAGGTAGAGCTCCATGGCGTCCTCGGCAGAGGTGCAGGGGGAGGAGGTGGGTAGGTAGACGGACGTCCACAGCTGCAGGGCCCGGGTGTGGCACACAGGCTGCAACACCTGGACACAGGGGACAGGTAGGAGGTGGGAGGAGGTCAGAGGTCAATAAAAAAAACACAAATAACTTTTTGTCTCAGTAAAGCCATTTAAATTGTTGCTGATATACACTACATGGCCCAAAGTATGTGGACACCCCTTCAAATTAGTGGATTTGGCTATTTCAGTTACATCCGTTGCTGACAGGTGTATAAAATCGAACGCACAACCATGCAATCTCCATAGACAAACATTGGCATTAGAATGGCCCGTACAGAAGAGCTTAGTGATTTTCAACGTGGCACTGTCATAGGTTGCCACCTTTCCACCTAGTCAGTTCGTCAAATTTCTGCCCTGCTAGAGCTTCCCCGGTCAACTGCTGTTATTGTGAAGACGTAAACGTTTAGGAGAAACAACGGCTACGCCGCGAAGTGGTAGGCCACACAAGCTCACAAACGTGACCGCCAAGCGTTGAAGCGCGTAAAAATTGCTTCATGAAATGGGTTTACATGGCCGAGCAGCCGGCTATAGCGGTGTAAAGCTCGCCGCCATTGGACTCCGGAGCAGTTGGAAACGCATTCTCTGGAGTGATGAATCACGCATCACCATCTGGCAGTCCGACAAACGAATCTGGGTTTGGCGGATGCCGGGAGAACGTTACCTGCCCGAATGCATTAGTGCCAACTGTAAAGTTTGGCGGAGGAAGAATAATTCCATTGAAGGGAAATCTTAACGTTACAACATTCAATGACACTCTAGAAGATTCTGTGCTTCCAACTTTGTGGCAACAGTTTGGGGAAGGTTCTTCCCTGTTTCAGCATGACAATGCACCCGTATAGTAAATAATAAATAAATAAAAATGAAAATAGTACTAATAATATATGTATGCTATTAAATATATATATATATATATATATATATATATATATATATATATATATATATATATATATATATATATATATATATATATATATATATATATATATATATATATACACACATACATACATACATACATACATATGAGCTATTGGTGCTCATCCACTGAATATATTGGATGAGTACATCTTTCCTTCTTTAACCCTTAGCAGATAAAACTGGACGAGGGGTTATACTAAACTAAATGGAATTGTTTGAAAAAGGTCATACCAAGGACAATTAAAATATTTGATCCCTTGAAGCATCATAAATATATATATTTTTGGGGTCCTCACTGCTACTAGCCTATACAAACACATTGAGTAACAGATTCACTACATGGAACAACAGATCCGCCCCCCCCAAAGAAATGTAAAGTAAAGGAAGTTTGTTTCTGAAGTGTCTGTCCTATATCTGAGAGATGTAAGAAAAAACAGGAAATATTTCTTATTAATATGTATTTAAACCCTTAATTTTTTTGCTACTAAACAGTCTCCATATATACTTCCATTCATGTTTTCAACTAGTACCGGGGGACCTTCAGAAGAGTCTTGTGAGGCCTGTTCGGCGTTCCTAGAGCAAAACGTGGTGGAGAGAGTCTCACCTTTCCACAGAGGGGTCCTATTTTTTTGCCACTGTGACATGTGAAGCACACCTGATCCCTCTGTTAATAACCAGGACAGGAGAAGAGAGGAAAAGAGAGGAGAAGAGAGGAGAGGATAAGACAGGAGAGGAGAGAAGAGAGGAGAAGACAGGACAGGAGAGGAGAGAAGAGAGGAGAGGAGAGAAGACAGAGGAGAGAAGAGAAGACAGAGGAGAGAGGAGAGGAGAGAAGAGAGGAGAGGAGAAGACAGGAGAGGAGAGAAGAGAAGAGAGGAGAAGACAGGAGAAATGAGAGGAGAGAAGACAGAAGAGAGGAGAGGAAAAGAGAGGAGAGGAGAGGAGAAGAGAAGAGAGGAGAGGAGAGGAGAAGAGAGGAGAAGGGACAGTAGTGGGTACCATATCATGACCGGGGATAAAGAGGAAGTTCTGGAAGTTCTTGTTGCCGGAGCGGAGCAGAGACCAGATGGAGCAGGTGCGGTTGTGGATGTTGCGGACCTCTCTCTCCCGCCCGTTGTTACACAGGAACGTCCCGTACAGACACGAGTACGTGTGCTGCACCAGCTTGACCTGGGGGAGAGGAACAAAAACACACACGGTAGGTCTTTATAAATTCCTTCATATACACAGTAACACTCCTAAACTACTACACAGTAACACTCCTAAACTACTACACAGAACACTCCTAAACTACTACACAGAACACTCCTAAACTACTACACAGAACACAGTAACACTCCTAAACTACTACACAGAACACAGTAACACTCCTAAACTACTACACAGTAACACTCCTAAACTACTACACAGAACACAGTAACACTCCTAAACTACTACACAGAACACAGTAACACTCCTAAACTACTACACAGTAACACTCCTAAACTACTACACAGTAACACTCCTAAACTACTACACAGAACACAGTAACACTCCTAAACTACTACACAGAACACAGTAACACTCCTAAACTACTACACAGAACACAGTAACACTCCTAAACTACTACACAGTAACACTCCTAACCTACTACACAGTAACACTCCTAAACTACTACACAGTAACACTCCTAAACTACTACACAGTAACACTCCTAAACTACTACACAGTAACACTCCTAAACTACTACACAGTAACACTCCTAAACTACTACACAGTAACACTCCTAAACTACTACACAGTAACACTCCTAAACTACTACACAGTAACACTCCTAAACTACTACACAGTAACACTCCTAAACTACTACACAGAACACAGTAACACTCCTAAACTACTACACAGAACACAGTAACACTCCTAAACTACTACACAGTAACACTCCTAAACTACTACACAGAACACAGTAACACTCCTAAACTACTACACAGTAACAGTAACACTCCTAAACTACTACACAGAACACAGTAACACTCCTAAACTACTACACAGAACACAGTAACACTCCTAAACTACTACACAGAACACAGTAACACTCCTAAACTACTACACAGTAACACTCCTAAACTACTACACAGAACACAGTAACGCTCCTAAACTACTACACAGTAACACTCCTAAACTACTACACAGAACACAGTAACACTCCTAAACTACTACACAGAACACAGTAACACTCCTAAACTACTACACAGAACACAGTAACAGTCCTAAACTACTACACAGAACACAGTAACACTCCTAAACTACTACACAGAACACAGTAACACTCCTAAACTACTACACAGAACACAGTAACACTCCTAAACTACTACACAGTAACACTCCTAAACTACTACACAGTAACACTCCTAAACTACTACACAGTAACACTCCTAACCTACTACACAGTAACACTCCTAACCTACTACACAGTAACACTCCTAAACTACTACACAGTAACACTCCTAAACTACTACACAGTAACACTCCTAAACTACTACACAGTAACACTCCTAAACTACTACACAGTAACACTCCTAAACTACTACACAGTAACACTCCTAAACTACTACACAGAACACAGTAACACTCCTAAACTACTACACAGAACACAGTAACACTCCTAAACTACTACACAGTAACACTCCTAAACTACTACACAGAACACAGTAACACTCCTAAACTACTACACAGTAACAGTAACACTCCTAAACTACTACACAGAAACACTCCTAAACTACTACACAGAACACAGTAACACTCCTAAACTACTACACAGAACACAGTAACACTCCTAAACTACTACACAGTAACACTCCTAAACTACTACACAGAACACAGTAACGCTCCTAAACTACTACACAGTAACACTCCTAAACTACTACACAGAACACAGTAACACTCCTAAACTACTACACAGAACACAGTAACACTCCTAAACTACTACACAGAACACAGTAACAGTCCTAAACTACTACACAGAACACAGTAACACTCCTAAACTACTACACAGAACACAGTAACACTCCTAAACTACTACACAGTAACACTCCTAAACTACTACACAGTAACACTCCTAAACTACTACACAGTAACACTCCTAAACTACTACACAGTAACACTCCTAAACTACTACACAGTAACACTCCTAAACTACTACACAGTAACACTCCTAAACTACTACACAGTAACACTCCTAAACTACTACACAGTAACACTCCTAAACTACTACACAGTAACACTCCTAAACTACTACACAGTAACACTCCTAAACTACTACACAGAACACAGTAACACTCCTAAACTACTACACAGAACACAGCACGCTCCTAAACTACTACACAGTAACACTCCTAAACTACTACATAGAACACAGCAGGCTCCTAAACTACTACACAGAACACAGTACGCTCCTAAACTACTACACAGAACACAGTAACACTCCTAAACTACTACACAGTAACACTCCTAAACTACTACACAGTAACACTCCTAAACTACTACACAGTAACACTCCTAAACTACTACACAGTAACACTCCTAAACTACTACACAGTAACACTCCTAAACTACTACACAGTAACACTCCTAAACTACTACACAGTAACACTCCTAAACTACTACACAGAACACAGCACGCTCCTAAACTACTACACAGTAACACTCCTAAACTACTACACAGTAACACAGTAACACTCCTAAACTACTACACAGTAACACTCCTAAACTACTACACAGAACACAGCACGCTCCTAAACTACTACACAGAACACAGTAACACTCCTAAACTACTACACAGAACACAGTAACACTCCTAAACTACTACACAGTAACACTCCTAAACTACTACACAGTAACACTCCTAAACTACTACACAGTAACACTCCTAAACTACTACACAGTAACACTCCTAAACTACTACACAGTAACACTCCTAAACTACTACACAGTAACACTCCTAAACTACTACACAGTAACACTCCTAAACTACTACACAGTAACACTCCTAAACTACTACACAGTAACACTCCTAAACTACTACACAGTAACACTCCTAAACTACTACACAGTAACACTCCTAAACTACTACACAGTAACACTCCTAAACTACTACACAGTAACACTCCTAAACTACTACACAGTAACACTCCTAAACTACTACACAGTAACACTCCTAAACTACTACACAGTAACACTCCTAAACTACTACACAGTAACACTCCTAAACTACTACACAGTAACACTCCTAAACTACTACACAGTAACACTCCTAAACTACTACACAGTAACACTCCTAAACTACTACACAGTAACACTCCTAAACTACTACACAGTAACACTCCTAAACTACTACACAGTAACACTCCTAAACTACTACACAGTAACACTCCTAAACTACTACACAGTAACACTCCTAAACTACTACACAGTAACACTCCTAAACTACTACACAGAACACAGCACGCTCCTAAACTACTACACAGTAACACTCCTAAACTACTACACAGTAACACTCCTAAACTACTACACAGTAACACAGTAACACTCCTAAACTACTACACAGAACACAGTAACACTCCTAAACTACTACACAGAACACAGTAACACTCCTAAACTACTACACAGTAACAGTAACACTCCTAAACTACTACACAGAACACAGTAACACTCCTAAACTACTACACAGTAACACTCCTAAACTACTACACAGTAACACTCCTAAACTACTACACAGTAACACTCCTAAACTACTACACAGTAACACTCCTAAACTACTACACAGTAACACTCCTAAACTACTACACAGTAACACTCCTAAACTACTACACAGTAACACTCCTAAACTACTACACAGTAACACTCCTAAACTACTACACAGTAACACTCCTAAACTACTACACAGTAACACTCCTAAACTACTACACAGTAACACTCCTAAACTACTACACAGTAACACTCCTAAACTACTACACAGTAACACTCCTAAACTACTACACAGTAACACTCCTAAACTACTACACAGAACACAGTAACACTCCTAAACTACTACACAGAACACAGCACGCTCCTAAACTACTACACAGTAACACTCCTAAACTACTACACAGAACACAGCACGCTCCTAAACTACTACACAGAACACAGTACGCTCCTAAACTACTACACAGAACACAGTAACACTCCTAAACTACTACACAGTAACACTCCTAAACTACTACACAGTAACACTCCTAAACTACTACACAGTAACACTCCTAAACTACTACACAGTAACACTCCTAAACTACTACACAGTAACACTCCTAAACTACTACACAGTAACACTCCTAAACTACTACACAGAACACAGCACGCTCCTAAACTACTACACAGTAACACTCCTAAACTACTACACAGTAACACTCCTAAACTACTACACAGTAACACTCCTAAACTACTACACAGTAACACTCCTAAACTACTACACAGAACACAGTACGCTCCTAAACTACTACACAGAACACAGTAACACTCCTAAACTACTACACAGTAACACTCCTAAACTACTACACAGTAACACTCCTAAACTACTACACAGTAACACTCCTAAACTACTACACAGTAACACTCCTAAACTACTACACAGTAACACTCCTAAACTACTACACAGAACACAGTAACACTCCTAAACTACTACACAGTAACACTCCTAAACTACTACACAGTAACACTCCTAAACTACTACACAGTAACACTCCTAAACTACTACACAGTAACACTCCTAAACTACTACACAGTAACACTCCTAAACTACTACACAGTAACACTCCTAAACTACTACACAGAACACAGTAACACTCCTAAACTACTACACAGAACACAGTAACACTCCTAAACTACTACACAGAACACAGTAACACTCCTAAACTACTACACAGAACACAGTAACACTCCTAAACTACTACACAGTAACACAGTAACACTCCTAAACTACTACACAGTAACACTCCTAAACTACTACACAGTAACACTCCTAAACTACTACACAGTAACACTCCTAAACTACTACACAGTAACACTCCTAAACTACTACACAGTAAACACTCCTAAACTACTACACAGTAAACACTCTTAAACTACTACACAGTAACACTCCTAAACTACTACACAGTAACACTCCTAAACTACTACACAGTAACACTCCTAAACTACTACACAGTAACACTCCTAAACTACTACACAGTAACACTCCTAAACTACTACACAGTAACACTCCTAAACTACTACACAGTAACACTCCTAAACTACTACACAGTAACACTCCTAAACTACTACACAGTAACACTCCTAAACTACTACACAGTAACACTCCTAAACTACTACACAGTAACACTCCTAAACTACTACACAGTAACACTCCTAAACTACTACAGAGTAACACTCCTAAACTACTACACAGTAACACTCCTAAACTACTACACAGTACACAGCACGCTCCTAAACTACTACACAGAACACAGTAACACTCCTAAACTACTACACAGAACACAGTAACAGTCCTAAACTACTACACAGAACACAGTAACAGTCCTAAACTACTACACAGAACACAGTAACACTCCTAAACTACTACACAGAACACAGTAACACTCCTAAACTACTACACAGAACACAGTAACACTCCTAAACTACTACACAGAACACAGTAACACTCCTAAACTACTACACAGTAACACTCCTAAACTACTACACAGTAACACTCCTAAACTACTACACAGTAACACTCCTAACCTACTACACAGTAACACTCCTAACCTACTACACAGTAACACTCCTAAACTACTACACAGTAACACTCCTAAACTACTACACAGTAACACTCCTAAACTACTACACAGTAACACTCCTAAACTACTACACAGTAACACTCCTAAACTACTACACAGAACACAGTAACACTCCTAAACTACTACACAGAACACAGTAACACTCCTAAACTACTACACAGAACACAGTAACACTCCTAAACTACTACACAGTAACACTCCTAAACTACTACACAGAACACAGTAACACTCCTAAACTACTACACAGTAACAGTAACACTCCTAAACTACTACACAGAAACACTCCTAAACTACTACACAGAACACAGTAACACTCCTAAACTACTACACAGAACACAGTAACACTCCTAAACTACTACACAGTAACACTCCTAAACTACTACACAGAACACAGTAACGCTCCTAAACTACTACACAGTAACACTCCTAAACTACTACACAGAACACAGTAACACTCCTAAACTACTACACAGAACACAGTAACACTCCTAAACTACTACACAGAACACAGTAACAGTCCTAAACTACTACACAGAACACAGTAACACTCCTAAACTACTACACAGAACACAGTAACACTCCTAAACTACTACACAGAACACAGTAACACTCCTAAACTACTACACAGTAACACTCCTAAACTACTACACAGTAACACTCCTAAACTACTACACAGTAACACTCCTAACCTACTACACAGTAACACTCCTAAACTACTACACAGTAACACTCCTAAACTACTACACAGTAACACTCCTAAACTACTACACAGTAACACTCCTAAACTACTACACAGTAACACTCCTAAACTACTACACAGAACACAGTAACACTCCTAAACTACTACACAGAACACAGTAACACTCCTAAACTACTACACAGAACACAGTAACACTCCTAAACTACTACACAGTAACACTCCTAAACTACTACACAGAACACAGTAACACTCCTAAACTACTACACAGTAACAGTAACACTCCTAAACTACTACACAGAAACACTCCTAAACTACTACACAGAACACAGTAACACTCCTAAACTACTACACAGAACACAGTAACACTCCTAAACTACTACACAGTAACACTCCTAAACTACTACACAGAACACAGTAACGCTCCTAAACTACTACACAGTAACACTCCTAAACTACTACACAGAACACAGTAACACTCCTAAACTACTACACAGAACACAGTAACACTCCTAAACTACTACACAGAACACAGTAACAGTCCTAAACTACTACACAGAACACAGTAACACTCCTAAACTACTACACAGAACACAGTAACACTCCTAAACTACTACACAGAACACAGTAACACTCCTAAACTACTACACAGTAACACTCCTAAACTACTACACAGTAACACTCCTAAACTACTACACAGTAACACTCCTAAACTACTACACAGTAACACTCCTAAACTACTACACAGTAACACTCCTAAACTACTACACAGTAACACTCCTAAACTACTACACAGTAACACTCCTAAACTACTACACAGTAACACTCCTAAACTACTACACAGTAACACTCCTAAACTACTACACAGAACACAGTAACACTCCTAAACTACTACACAGAACACAGCACGCTCCTAAACTACTACACAGTAACACTCCTAAACTACTACATAGAACACAGCAGGCTCCTAAACTACTACACAGAACACAGTACGCTCCTAAACTACTACACAGAACACAGTACGCTCCTAAACTACTACACAGAACACAGTAACACTCCTAAACTACTACACAGTAACACTCCTAAACTACTACACAGTAACACTCCTAAACTACTACACAGTAACACTCCTAAACTACTACACAGTAACACTCCTAAACTACTACACAGTAACACTCCTAAACTACTACACAGAACACAGCACGCTCCTAAACTACTACACAGTAACACTCCTAAACTACTACACAGTAACACAGTAACACTCCTAAACTACTACACAGAACACAGTAACACTCCTAAACTACTACACAGAACACAGTAACACTCCTAAACTACTACACAGAACACAGCACGCTCCTAAACTACTACACAGAACACAGTAACACTCCTAAACTACTACACAGAACACAGTAACACTCCTAAACTACTACACAGTAACACTCCTAAACTACTACACAGTAACACTCCTAAACTACTACACAGTAACACTCCTAAACTACTACACAGTAACACTCCTAAACTACTACACAGTAACACTCCTAAACTACTACACAGTAACACTCCTAAACTACTACACAGTAACACTCCTAAACTACTACACAGTAACACTCCTAAACTACTACACAGTAACACTCCTAAACTACTACACAGTAACACTCCTAAACTACTACACAGTAACACTCCTAAACTACTACACAGTAACACTCCTAAACTACTACACAGTAACACTCCTAAACTACTACACAGTAACACTCCTAAACTACTACACAGTAACACTCCTAAACTACTACACAGTAACACTCCTAAACTACTACACAGTAACACTCCTAAACTACTACACAGTAACACAGTAACACTCCTAAACTACTACACAGAACACAGTAACACTCCTAAACTACTACACAGAACACAGTAACACTCCTAAACTACTACACAGTAACAGTAACACTCCTAAACTACTACACAGAACACAGTAACACTCCTAAACTACTACACAGTAACACTCCTAAACTACTACACAGTAACACTCCTAAACTACTACACAGTAACACTCCTAAACTACTACACAGTAACACTCCTAAACTACTACACAGTAACACTCCTAAACTACTACACAGTAACACTCCTAAACTACTACACAGTAACACTCCTAAACTACTACACAGAACACAGTAACACTCCTAAACTACTACACAGAACACAGCACGCTCCTAAACTACTACACAGTAACACTCCTAAACTACTACACAGAACACAGCACGCTCCTAAACTACTACACAGAACACAGTACGCTCCTAAACTACTACACAGAACACAGTAACACTCCTAAACTACTACACAGTAACACTCCTAAACTACTACACAGTAACACTCCTAAACTACTACACAGTAACACTCCTAAACTACTACACAGTAACACTCCTAAACTACTACACAGTAACACTCCTAAACTACTACACAGTAACACTCCTAAACTACTACACAGTAACACTCCTAAACTACTACACAGTAACACTCCTAAACTACTACACAGAACACAGCACGCTCCTAAACTACTACACAGTAACACTCCTAAACTACTACACAGAACACAGCACGCTCCTAAACTACTACACAGAACACAGTACGCTCCTAAACTACTACACAGAACACAGTAACACTCCTAAACTACTACACAGTAACACTCCTAAACTACTACACAGTAACACTCCTAAACTACTACACAGTAACACTCCTAAACTACTACACAGTAACACTCCTAAACTACTACACAGTAACACTCCTAAACTACTACACAGTAACACTCCTAAACTACTACACAGTAACACTCCTAAACTACTACACAGTAACACTCCTAAACTACTACACAGTAACACTCCTAAACTACTACACAGAACACAGTACGCTCCTAAACTACTACACAGAACACAGTAACACTCCTAAACTACTACACAGTAACACTCCTAAACTACTACACAGTAACACTCCTAAACTACTACACAGAACACAGTACGCTCCTAAACTACTACACAGAACACAGTAACACTCCTAAACTACTACACAGTAACACTCCTAAACTACTACACAGTAACACTCCTAAACTACTACACAGTAACACTCCTAAACTACTACACAGTAACACTCCTAAACTACTACACAGTAACACTCCTAAACTACTACACAGAACACAGTAACACTCCTAAACTACTACACAGAACACAGTAACACTCCTAAACTACTACACAGTAACACTCCTAAACTACTACACAGTAACACTCCTAAACTACTACACAGTAACACTCCTAAACTACTACACAGTAACACTCCTAAACTACTACACAGTAACACTCCTAAACTACTACACAGTAACACTCCTAAACTACTACACAGAACACAGTAACACTCCTAAACTACTACACAGAACACAGTAACACTCCTAAACTACTACACAGAACACAGTAACACTCCTAAACTACTACACAGAACACAGTAACACTCCTAAACTACTACACAGTAACACAGTAACACTCCTAAACTACTACACAGAACACAGTAACACTCCTAAACTACT
Organism: Oncorhynchus mykiss; assembly: GCF_057628025.1. Taxonomy (NCBI): domain Eukaryota; kingdom Metazoa; phylum Chordata; class Actinopteri; order Salmoniformes; family Salmonidae; genus Oncorhynchus; species Oncorhynchus mykiss. The sequence goes on from NC_143031.1 coordinate 6,897,035, forward strand.
ACACAGTAACACTCCTAAACTACTACACAGTAACACTCCTAAACTACTACACAGTAACACTCCTAAACTACTACACAGTAACACTCCTAAACTACTACACAGTAACACTCCTAAACTACTACACAGTAAACACTCCTAAACTACTACACAGTAAACACTCCTAAACTACTACACAGTAACACTCCTAAACAGTAACACTCCTAAACTACTACACAGTAACACTCCTAAACTACTACACAGTAACACTCCTAAACTACTACACAGTAACACTCCTAAACTACTACACAGTAACACTCCTAAACTACTACACAGTAACACTCCTAAACTACTACACAGTAACACTCCTAAACTACTACACAGTAACACTCCTAAACTACTACACAGTAACACTCCTAAACTACTACACAGTAACACTCCTAAACTACTACAGAGTAACACTCCTAAACTACTACACAGTAACACTCCTAAACTACTACACAGTACACAGCACGCTCCTAAACTACTACACAGAACACAGTAACACTCCTAAACTACTACACAGAACACAGTAACAGTCCTAAACTACTACACAGAACACAGTAACACTCCTAAACTACTACACAGAACACAGTAACACTCCTAAACTACTACACAGAACACAGTAACACTCCTAAACTACTACACAGAACACAGTAACACTCCTAAACTACTACACAGTAACACTCCTAAACTACTACACAGTAACACTCCTAAACTACTACACAGTAACACTCCTAAACTACTACACAGAACACAGTAACACTCCTAAACTACTACACAGAACACAGTAACACTCCTAAACTACTACACAGAACACAGTAACACTCCTAAACTACTACACAGTAACACTCCTAAACTACTACACAGAACACAGTAACACTCCTAAACTACTACACAGTAACAGTAACACTCCTAAACTACTACACAGAAACACTCCTAAACTACTACACAGAACACAGTAACACTCCTAAACTACTACACAGAACACAGTAACACTCCTAAACTACTACACAGTAACACTCCTAAACTACTACACAGAACACAGTAACGCTCCTAAACTACTACACAGTAACACTCCTAAACTACTACACAGAACACAGTAACACTCCTAAACTACTACACAGAACACAGTAACACTCCTAAACTACTACACAGAACACAGTAACACTCCTAAACTACTACACAGTAACACTCCTAAACTACTACACAGTAACACTCCTAAACTACTACACAGTAACACTCCTAAACTACTACACAGTAACACTCCTAAACTACTACACAGTAACACTCCTAAACTACTACACAGTAACACTCCTAAACTACTACACAGTAACACTCCTAAACTACTACACAGTAACACTCCTAAACTACTACACAGTAACACTCCTAAACTACTACACAGTAACACTCCTAAACTACTACACAGAACACAGTAACACTCCTAAACTACTACACAGAACACAGCACGCTCCTAAACTACTACACAGTAACACTCCTAAACTACTACATAGAACACAGCAGGCTCCTAAACTACTACACAGAACACAGTACGCTCCTAAACTACTACACAGAACACAGTAACACTCCTAAACTACTACACAGTAACACTCCTAAACTACTACACAGTAACACTCCTAAACTACTACACAGTAACACTCCTAAACTACTACACAGTAACACTCCTAAACTACTACACAGAACACAGCACGCTCCTAAACTACTACACAGTAACACTCCTAAACTACTACACAGTAACACTCCTAAACTACTACACAGTAACACAGTAACACTCCTAAACTACTACACAGAACACAGTAACACTCCTAAACTACTACACAGAACACAGTAACACTCCTAAACTACTACACAGTAACAGTAACACTCCTAAACTACTACACAGAACACAGTAACACTCCTAAACTACTACACAGTAACACTCCTAAACTACTACACAGTAACACTCCTAAACTACTACACAGTAACACTCCTAAACTACTACACAGTAACACTCCTAAACTACTACACAGTAACACTCCTAAACTACTACACAGTAACACTCCTAAACTACTACACAGTAACACTCCTAAACTACTACACAGTAACACTCCTAAACTACTACACAGTAACACTCCTAAACTACTACACAGTAACACTCCTAAACTACTACACAGTAACACTCCTAAACTACTACACAGAACACAGTAACACTCCTAAACTACTACACAGAACACAGCACGCTCCTAAACTACTACACAGTAACACTCCTAAACTACTACACAGAACACAGCACGCTCCTAAACTACTACACAGAACACAGTACGCTCCTAAACTACTACACAGAACACAGTAACACTCCTAAACTACTACACAGTAACACTCCTAAACTACTACACAGTAACACTCCTAAACTACTACACAGAACACAGTAACACTCCTAAACTACTACACAGAACACAGCACGCTCCTAAACTACTACACAGTAACACTCCTAAACTACTACACAGAACACAGCACGCTCCTAAACTACTACACAGAACACAGTACGCTCCTAAACTACTACACAGAACACAGTAACACTCCTAAACTACTACACAGTAACACTCCTAAACTACTACACAGTAACACTCCTAAACTACTACACAGTAACACTCCTAAACTACTACACAGTAACACTCCTAAACTACTACACAGTAACACTCCTAAACTACTACACAGTAACACTCCTAAACTACTACACAGTAACACTCCTAAACTACTACACAGTAACACTCCTAAACTACTACACAGTAACACTCCTAAACTACTACACAGAACACAGTACGCTCCTAAACTACTACACAGAACACAGTAACACTCCTAAACTACTACACAGTAACACTCCTAAACTACTACACAGTAACACTCCTAAACTACTACACAGAACACAGTACGCTCCTAAACTACTACACAGAACACAGTAACACTCCTAAACTACTACACAGTAACACTCCTAAACTACTACACAGTAACACTCCTAAACTACTACACAGTAACACTCCTAAACTACTACACAGTAACACTCCTAAACTACTACACAGTAACACTCCTAAACTACTACACAGAACACAGTAACACTCCTAAACTACTACACAGAACACAGTAACACTCCTAAACTACTACACAGTAACACTCCTAAACTACTACACAGTAACACTCCTAAACTACTACACAGTAACACTCCTAAACTACTACACAGTAACACTCCTAAACTACTACACAGTAACACTCCTAAACTACTACACAGTAACACTCCTAAACTACTACACAGAACACAGTAACACTCCTAAACTACTACACAGAACACAGTAACACTCCTAAACTACTACACAGAACACAGTAACACTCCTAAACTACTACACAGAACACAGTAACACTCCTAAACTACTACACAGTAACACAGTAACACTCCTAAACTACTACACAGAACACAGTAACACTCCTAAACTACTACACAGTAACACTCCTAAACTACTACACAGTAACACTCCTAAACTACTACACAGTAACACTCCTAAACTACTACACAGTAACACTCCTAAACTACTACACAGTAACACTCCTAAACTACTACACAGTAAACACTCCTAAACTACTACACAGTAAACACTCCTAAACTACTACACAGTAACACTCCTAAACAGTAACACTCCTAAACTACTACACAGTAACACTCCTAAACTACTACACAGTAACACTCCTAAACTACTACACAGTAACACTCCTAAACTACTACACAGTAACACTCCTAAACTACTACACAGTAACACTCCTAAACTACTACACAGTAACACTCCTAAACTACTACACAGTAACACTCCTAAACTACTACACAGTAACACTCCTAAACTACTACAGAGTAACACTCCTAAACTACTACACAGTAACACTCCTAAACTACTACACAGTACACAGCACGCTCCTAAACTACTACACAGAACACAGTAACACTCCTAAACTACTACACAGAACACAGTAACAGTCCTAAACTACTACACAGAACACAGTAACACTCCTAAACTACTACACAGAACACAGTAACACTCCTAAACTACTACACAGAACACAGTAACACTCCTAAACTACTACACAGAACACAGTAACACTCCTAAACTACTACACAGTAACACTCCTAAACTACTACACAGTAACACTCCTAAACTACTACACAGTAACACTCCTAAACTACTACACAGAACACAGTAACACTCCTAAACTACTACACAGAACACAGTAACACTCCTAAACTACTACACAGAACACAGTAACACTCCTAAACTACTACACAGTAACACTCCTAAACTACTACACAGAACACAGTAACACTCCTAAACTACTACACAGTAACAGTAACACTCCTAAACTACTACACAGAAACACTCCTAAACTACTACACAGAACACAGTAACACTCCTAAACTACTACACAGAACACAGTAACACTCCTAAACTACTACACAGTAACACTCCTAAACTACTACACAGAACACAGTAACGCTCCTAAACTACTACACAGTAACACTCCTAAACTACTACACAGAACACAGTAACACTCCTAAACTACTACACAGAACACAGTAACACTCCTAAACTACTACACAGAACACAGTAACACTCCTAAACTACTACACAGTAACACTCCTAAACTACTACACAGTAACACTCCTAAACTACTACACAGTAACACTCCTAAACTACTACACAGTAACACTCCTAAACTACTACACAGTAACACTCCTAAACTACTACACAGTAACACTCCTAAACTACTACACAGTAACACTCCTAAACTACTACACAGTAACACTCCTAAACTACTACACAGTAACACTCCTAAACTACTACACAGTAACACTCCTAAACTACTACACAGAACACAGTAACACTCCTAAACTACTACACAGAACACAGCACGCTCCTAAACTACTACACAGTAACACTCCTAAACTACTACATAGAACACAGCAGGCTCCTAAACTACTACACAGAACACAGTACGCTCCTAAACTACTACACAGAACACAGTAACACTCCTAAACTACTACACAGTAACACTCCTAAACTACTACACAGTAACACTCCTAAACTACTACACAGTAACACTCCTAAACTACTACACAGTAACACTCCTAAACTACTACACAGAACACAGCACGCTCCTAAACTACTACACAGTAACACTCCTAAACTACTACACAGTAACACTCCTAAACTACTACACAGTAACACAGTAACACTCCTAAACTACTACACAGAACACAGTAACACTCCTAAACTACTACACAGAACACAGTAACACTCCTAAACTACTACACAGTAACAGTAACACTCCTAAACTACTACACAGAACACAGTAACACTCCTAAACTACTACACAGTAACACTCCTAAACTACTACACAGTAACACTCCTAAACTACTACACAGTAACACTCCTAAACTACTACACAGTAACACTCCTAAACTACTACACAGTAACACTCCTAAACTACTACACAGTAACACTCCTAAACTACTACACAGTAACACTCCTAAACTACTACACAGTAACACTCCTAAACTACTACACAGTAACACTCCTAAACTACTACACAGTAACACTCCTAAACTACTACACAGTAACACTCCTAAACTACTACACAGAACACAGTAACACTCCTAAACTACTACACAGAACACAGCACGCTCCTAAACTACTACACAGTAACACTCCTAAACTACTACACAGAACACAGCACGCTCCTAAACTACTACACAGAACACAGTACGCTCCTAAACTACTACACAGAACACAGTAACACTCCTAAACTACTACACAGTAACACTCCTAAACTACTACACAGTAACACTCCTAAACTACTACACAGTAACACTCCTAAACTACTACACAGTAACACTCCTAAACTACTACACAGTAACACTCCTAAACTACTACACAGAACACAGCACGCTCCTAAACTACTACACAGTAACACTCCTAAACTACTACACAGTAACACTCCTAAACTACTACACAGTAACACTCCTAAACTACTACACAGTAACACTCCTAAACTACTACACAGAACACAGTACGCTCCTAAACTACTACACAGAACACAGTAACACTCCTAAACTACTACACAGTAACACTCCTAAACTACTACACAGTAACACTCCAAAACTACTACACAGTAACACTCCTAAACTACTACACAGTAACACTCCTAAACTACTACACAGTAACACTCCTAAACTACTACACAGTAACACTCCTAAACTACTACACAGAACACAGTAACACTCCTAAACTACTACACAGTAACACTCCTAAACTACTACACAGTAACACTCCTAAACTACTACACAGTAACACTCCTAAACTACTACACAGTAACACTCCTAAACTACTACACAGTAACACTCCTAAACTACTACACAGTAACACTCCTAAACTACTACACAGAACACAGTAACACTCCTAAACTACTACACAGAACACAGTAACACTCCTAAACTACTACACAGAACACAGTAACACTCCTAAACTACTACACAGAACACAGTAACACTCCTAAACTACTACACAGAACACAGTAACACTCCTAAACTACTACACAGTAACACAGTAACACTCCTAAACTACTACACAGAACACAGTAACACTCCTAAACTACTACACAGTAACACTCCTAAACTACTACACAGTAACACTCCTAAACTACTACACAGTAACACTCCTAAACTACTACACAGTAACACTCCTAAACTACTACACAGTAAACACTCCTAAACTACTACACAGTAAACACTCCTAAACTACTACACAGTAACACTCCTAAACTACTACACAGTAACACTACTAAACTACTACACAGTAACACTCCTAAACTACTACACAGTAACACTCCTAAACTACTACACAGTAACACTCCTAAACTACTACACAGAACACAGTAACACTCCTAAACTACTACACAGAACACAGCACGCTCCTAAACTACTACACAGTAACACTCCTAAACTACTACATAGAACACAGCAGGCTCCTAAACTACTACACAGAACACAGTACGCTCCTAAACTACTACACAGAACACAGTAACACTCCTAAACTACTACACAGTAACACTCCTAAACTACTACACAGTAACACTCCTAAACTACTACACAGTAACACTCCTAAACTACTACACAGTAACACTCCTAAACTACTACACAGTAACACTCCTAAACTACTACACAGTAACACTCCTAAACTACTACACAGAACACAGCACGCTCCTAAACTACTACACAGTAACACTCCTAAACTACTACACAGTAACACTCCTAAACTACTACACAGTAACACAGTAACACTCCTAAACTACTACACAGAACACAGTAACACTCCTAAACTACTACACAGAACACAGTAACACTCCTAAACTACTACACAGTAACAGTAACACTCCTAAACTACTACACAGAACACAGTAACACTCCTAAACTACTACACAGTAACACTCCTAAACTACTACACAATAACACTCCTAAACTACTACACAGTAACACTCCTAAACTACTACACAGTAACACTCCTAAACTACTACACAGTAACACTCCTAAACTACTACACAGTAACACTCCTAAACTACTACACAGTAACACTCCTAAACTACTACACAGTAACACTCCTAAACTACTACACAGTAACACTCCTAAACTACTACACAGAACACAGTAACACTCCTAAACTACTACACAGAACACAGCACGCTCCTAAACTACTACACAGTAACACTCCTAAACTACTACACAGAACACAGCACGCTCCTAAACTACTACACAGAACACAGTACGCTCCTAAACTACTACACAGAACACAGTAACACTCCTAAACTACTACACAGTAACACTCCTAAACTACTACACAGTAACACTCCTAAACTACTACACAGTAACACTCCTAAACTACTACACAGTAACACTCCTAAACTACTACACAGTAACACTCCTAAACTACTACACAGTAACACTCCTAAACTACTACACAGTAACACTCCTAAACTACTACACAGTAACACTCCTAAACTACTACACAGTAACACTCCTAAACTACTACACAGTAACACTCCTAAACTACTACACAGAACACAGTATGCTCCTAAACTACTACACAGAACACAGTAACACTCCTAAACTACTACACAGTAACACTCCTAAACTACTACACAGTAACACTCCTAAACTACTACACAGTAACACTCCTAAACTACTACACAGTAACACTCCTAAACTACTACACAGTAACACTCCTAAACTACTACACAGTAACACTCCTAAACTACTACACAGAACACAGTAACACTCCTAAACTACTACACAGTAACACTCCTAAACTACTACACAGTAACACTCCTAAACTACTACACAGTAACACTCCTAAACTACTACACAGTAACACTCCTAAACTACTACACAGTAACACTCCTAAACTACTACACAGTAACACTCCTAAACTACTACACAGAACACAGTAACACTCCTAAACTACTACACAGAACACAGTAACACTCCTAAACTACTACACAGAACACAGTAACACTCCTAAACTACTACACAGAACACAGTAACACTCCTAAACTACTACACAGAACACAGTAACACTCCTAAACTACTACACAGTAACACAGTAACACTCCTAAACTACTACACAGAACACAGTAACACTCCTAAACTACTACACAGTAACACTCCTAAACTACTACACAGTAACACTCCTAAACTACTACACAGTAACACTCCTAAACTACTACACAGTAACACTCCTAAACTACTACACAGTAACACTCCTAAACTACTACACAGTAACACTCCTAAACTACTACACAGTAAACACTCCTAAACTACTACACAGTAAACACTCCTAAACTACTACACAGTAACACTCCTAAACTACTACACAGTAACACTCCTAAACTACTACACAGTAACACTCCTAAACTACTACACAGTAACACTCCTAAACTACTACACAGTAACACTCCTAAACTACTACACAGTAACACTCCTAAACTACTACACAGTAACACTCCTAAACTACTACACAGTAACACTCCTAAACTACTACAGAGTAACACTCCTAAACTACTACACAGTAACACTCCTAAACTACTACACAGTACACAGCACGCTCCTAAACTACTACACAGAACACAGTAACACTCCTAAACTACTACACAGAACACAGTAACACTCCTAAACTACTACACAGAACACAGTACGCTCCTAAACTACTACACAGTAACACTCCTAAACTACTACACAGTAACACTCCTAAACTAAACACACGGTAGGTCTTTATACATTCCTTAATATACACAGTAACACTCCTAAACTACTACACAGAACACAGTAACACTCCTAAACTACTACACAGAACACAGTAACGCTCCTAAACTACTACACAGTAACACTCCTAAACTACTACACAGTAAACACTCCTAAACTACTACACAGTAAACACTCCTAAACTACTACACAGTAACACTCCTAAACTACTACACAGTAACACTCCTAAACTACTACACAGTAACACTCCTAAACTACTACACAGTAACACTCCTAAACTACTACACAGTAACACTCCTAAACTACTACACAGTAACACTCCTAAACTACTACACAGTAACACTCCTAAACTACTACACAGTAACACTCCTAAACTACTACACAGTAACACTCCTAAACTACTACACAGTAACACTCCTAAACTACTACACAGTAACACTCCTAAACTACTACACAGTAACACTCCTAAACTACTACAGAGTAACACTCCTAAACTACTACACAGTAACACTCCTAAACTACTACACAGTACACAGCACGCTCCTAAACTACTACACAGAACACAGTAACACTCCTAAACTACTACACAGAACACAGTAACACTCCTAAACTACTACACAGAACACAGTACGCTCCTAAACTACTACACAGTAACACTCCTAAACTACTACACAGTAACACTCCTAAACTAAACACACGGTAGGTCTTTATACATTCCTTAATATACACAGTAACACTCCTAAACTACTACACAGAACACAGTAACACTCCTAAACTACTACACAGAACACAGTAACGCTCCTAAACTACTACACAGTAACACTCCTAAACGACTACACAGTAACACTCCTAAACTACTACACAGTAACACTCCTAAACTACTACACAGTAACACTCCTAAACTACTACACAGTAACACTCCTAAACTACTACACAGTAACACTCCTAAACTACTACACAGTAACACTCCTAAACTACTACACAGTAAAACTCCTAAACTACTACACAGTAACACTCCTAAACTACTAAACAGTAACACTCCTAAACTACTACACAGTAACACTCCTAAACTACTACACAGAACACAGCACGCTCCTAAACTACTACACAGAACACAGTAACACTCCTAAACTACTACACAGAACACAGTAACACTCCTAAACTACTACACAGAACACAGAACACAGTACGCTCCTAAACTACTACACAGTAACACTCCTAAACGACTACACAGTAACACTCCTAAACTACTACACAGAACACAGTAACGCTCCTAAACTACTACACAGTAACACTCCTAAACTACTACACAGAACACAGTAACACTCCTAAACTACTACACAGAACACAGTAACGCTCCTAAACTACTACACAGTAACACTCCTAAACTACTACACAGTAACACTCCTAAACTACTACACAGTAACACTCCTAAACTACTACACAGTAACACTCCTAAACTACTACACAGTAACACTCCTAAACTACTACACAGTAACACTCCTAAACTACTACACAGTAACACTCCTAAACTACTACACAGAACACAGCACGCTCCTAAACTACTACACAGAACACAGTAACACTCCTAAACTACTACACAGAACACAGTAACACTCCTAAACTACTACACAGAACACAGTAACACTCCTAAACTACTACACAGTAACACTCCTAAACTACTACACAGTAACACTCCTAAACTACTACACAGTAACACTCCTAAACTACTACACAGAACACAGCACGCTCCTAAACTACTACACAGAACACAGTAACACTCCTAAACTACTACACAGAACACAGTAACACTCCTAAACTACTACACAGAACACAGAACACAGTACGCTCCTAAACTACTACACAGTAACACTCCTAAACGACTACACAGTAACACTCCTAAACTACTACACAGTAACACTCCTAAACTACTACACAGAACACAGTAACGCTCCTAAACTACTACACAGTAACACTCCTAAACTACTACACAGAACACAGTAACACTCCTAAACTACTACACAGAACACAGTAACGCTCCTAAACTACTACACAGTAACACTCCTAAACTACTACACAGTAACACTCCTAAACTACTACACAGTAACACTCCTAAACTACTACACAGTAACACTCCTAAACTACTACACAGTAACACTCCTAAACTACTACACAGTAACACTCCTAAACTACTACACAGTAACACTCCTAAACTACTACACAGTAACACTCCTAAACTACTACACAGTAACACTCCTAAACTACTACACAGAACACAGCACGCTCCTAAACTACTACACAGAACACAGTAACACTCCTAAACTACTACACAGAACACAGTAACACTCCTAAACTACTACACAGAACACAGTAACACTCCTAAACTACTACACAGAACACAGTAACACTCCTAAACTACTACACAGAACACAGTACGCTCCTAAACTACTACACAGTAACACTCCTAACCTACTACACAGTAACACTACTAAACTACTACACAGTAACACTCCTAAACTACTACACAGTAACACTCCTAAACTACTACACAGTAACACTCCTAAACTACTACACAGTAACACTCCTAAACTACTACACAGTAACACTCCTAAACTACTACACAGTAACACTCCTAAACTACTACACAGTAACACTCCTAAACTACTACACAGTAACAGTACGCTCCTAAACTACAACACAGTAACAGTACGCTCCTAAACTACTACACAGTAACAGTACGCTCCTAAACTACTACACAGAACACAGTAACACTCCTAAACTACTACACAGAACACAGTAACACTCCTAAACTACTACACAGAACACAGTAACACTCCTAAACTACTACACAGTAACAGTACGCTCCTAAACTACTACACAGTAACAGTACGCTACTAAACTACTACACAGAACACAGTAACACTCCTAAACTACTACACAGTAACAGTACGCTCCTAAACTACTACACAGAACACAGTAACACTCCTAAACTACTACACAGAACACAGTAATACTCCTAAACTACTACACAGTAACAGTAACACTCCTAAACTACTACACAGTAACAGTACTAAACTACTACACAGAACAGTCACACACAGATAGGTCTTTACAATTGTCAAATTCATTACATACAACACACAAACACTGTGTTCAAAGGTTACAGTCATATCTATTTCATGTAGAAACCTTAAATGATCTTTAAGAAAGGTCTTATATGCCAACAAAAGACTAGTAAATTGTGGCTGCCTCTCCAAACAGACCGTGTGTAGGAGAGAAAGAGAGATTAGGCAAGAGCAAAGAGAACGAAAGAGAGAGGGAAAGAACGAGAGAGAGAGAGGGGGAAAGAGAACGAGAGAGAGGGAGAGAGAGAGAGAGTGTGAATGTGTGAAGAAAAGAGAGATTGACAAATAAAGAGATATAGAGAGAGAGAGAGAGAGAGAGAGAGATGGTAAAGTCAAGGTGTAGTGTATGTACCAGGAAGGCTTCGTTGAACTCGAAGAGGCATGGGAACTGTTTGAACAGCTGATGAACACAGTCCAGCCACTGGAGGAAGACCGGGCACTGCTCACTCACGTCGGCAGCATTCTCCTGGTGACCACAGCGGTCGCCAAACTTATGACCGTAGTCCAACCACTCCGTCTCCACCAGTACCTGGAAACCCTGAAGAGGAGGGAGGACAAGTCGGATTCAACACTATACAGCTCCCTCCCTCCCTCCCTCCCTCTTTTATTGTAAACTGACAAAGTGCTCCATTGTAACATGTGTAAATAAAACCACTGTTTGTTGTTGGTAAATTCAAATGGGATGTGTGAAACTGGTTATACCGTCAACATACTATCAGAACAGAAAACCTGACAACCTGCTTCATCAGTGTTAAAGTGAAGCACACCGTTTTCATCATTGCATCACAGTATCCTCAGGCACAGTGTTTTGTGTGTACCTCACAGTATCCTCAGGCACAGTGTTTTGGGTGTACCTCACAGTATCCTCAGGCACAGTGTTTTGGGTGTACCTCACAGTATCCTCAGGCACAGTGTTTTGGGTGTACCTCACAGTATCCTCAGGCACAGTGTTGTGTGTGTACCTCACAGTATCCTCAGGCACAGTGTTGTGTGTGTACCTCTCAGTATCCGCAGGCACAGTGTTTTGTGTGTACCTCTAGCGTCCTATAGAACGGGTCCAGCAGGATCTTGGCGAGAGCCACAATCTGAGGGGTACGGTCCCAACCGTCTGAACAATGCACCAGGACAGGACGTCCCTCCCTTTCCACCGCAGAGCACACCAGAGTGGCTGCCTTCAGCATGACGGACAGGTGCTGCAGCCAACGGGTGCTCTCCAGAGCTGACAGCCAGCTGTGAATGCACACACACCCGAGGGACGACCAATGAGAACAGGTCTAAAAGGTTCTAGAATGTATTTCCTTCTCAAGGTAAATAATAAAACACAGCCTGGGTTCGGTAACCGGGGACAACCCTGACATCGGGGAGAGGGCGTGGAGCCCCTGACCTAGATGTGTCATTTAAAAAAAAAGGGGGTCACTACAGCACCTCTTTTAGAATACCAGGAACTCTACCACTAGAACAGCCCTCTGTTGGGACATGCACTGTCCACATGCAAGGAGACACACACACACACAACATGTGGGTTCAAATACTATTTTAAATCTTTCAAGCACTTTAAACGTTTGCTTCAGTCTGCCTGGAGTCGCAGGGGTTTTGCACTCCTGGGAATTTTTCTATTGCTTGTCTAGTGTGTGACTGGCGAGTTCAGTAAAGCACAGCTTAAGTAGTTGCAAACTATTTCAAATAGTGTTTGAACGCATGTCTGACATGCAAAAATACATGAACACCACAAACACACTTTGGACAAACAGCTAGCCTGGCCCAGCGGGAATGGGCCTGCCTGCATATATATATTCTCTCCCTCTCTCCCCCTCCCCCTCTCTCTCTCCACGGTGTAAACTTACTGAGGCCTGGAGAAGGGGACTGAGGGATGGTAGAGATAAAGAGGGGGAGAGATGTCAGAGGGATCCACTTACTTGCCCGGGTCAGGGATCTGGCTGCAGACGGCTCGGAGGGACTGGAAGCTGTTCCTAATGGAGTGGATGTTGGCCATGCCCATGAACATCACCTCGCAGTTAGGGTAGTACTCTGAAACATACAGAATTATACTATAGTTAGGGTAGTACTCTGAAACATACAGAATTATACTACAGTTAGGATAGTACTCTGAAACATACAGAATTATACTACAGTTAGGATAGTACTCTGAAACATACAGAATTATACTACAGTTAGGATAGTACTCTGAAACATACAGAATTATACTACAGTTAGGATAGTACTCTGAAACATACAGAATTATACTACAGTTAGGATAGTACTCTGAAACATACAGAATTATACTACAGTTAGGGTAGTACTCTGAAACATACACAATTATACTACAGTTAGGATAGTACTCTGAAACATACACAATTATACTACAGTTAGGGTAGTACTCTGAAACATACACAATTATACTACAGTTAGGGTAGTACTCTGAAACATACACAATTATACTACAGTTAGGATAGTACTCTGAAACATACTACAGTTAGGATAGTACTCTGAAACATACTACAGTTAGGATAGTACTCTGAAACATACAGAATTATACTACAGTTAGGGTAGTACTCTGAAACATACAGAATTATACTACAGTTAGGATAGTACTCTGAAACGTACAGAATTATACTACAGTTAGGGTAGTACTCTGAAACATACAGAATTATACTACAGTTAGGATAGTACTCTGAAACATACAGCATTATACTACAGTTAGGATAGTACTCTGAAACATACAGAATTATACTACAGTTAGGATAGTACTCTGAAACATACTACAGTTAGGATAGTACTCTGAAACATACAGAATTATACTACAGTTAGGGTAGTACTCTGAAACATACACAATTATACTACAGTTAGGGTAGTACTCTGAAACATACACAATTATACTACAGTTAGGATAGTACTCTGAAACATACACAATTATACTACAGTTAGGGTAGTACTCTGAAACATACTACAGTTAGGATAGTACTCTGAAACATACAGAATTATACTACAGTTAGGATAGTACTCTGAAACATACAGAATTATACTACAGTTAGGATAGTACTCTGAAACATACTACAGTTAGGATAGTACTCTGAAACATACAGAATTATACTACAGTTAGGATAGTACTCTGAAACATACTACAGTTAGGATAGTACTCTGAAACATACAGAATTATACTACAGTTAGGATAGTACTCTGAAACATACAGAATTATACTACAGTTAGGATAGTACTCTGAAACATACTACAGTTAGGATAGTACTCTGAAACATACAGAATTATACTACAGTTAGGATAGTACTCTGAAACATACAGAATTATACTACAGTTAGGATAGTACTCTGAAACATACAGTGAGCGCATTCCGTCCCTTTATCCATATTTTGTCATGTTATAGCCTTATACCAAAGTGGATTAAATAAAAACACACAATACCCCATAATGATATCACAATACCCCATAATGCCATCACAATACCCCTTAATGCCATCACAATACCCCATAATGACATCACAATACCCCATAATGACATCACAATACCCCATAATGACATCACAATACCCCATAATGACAAAGCAAAAACAGTTAAAACAATTTTGGCGAGCACATCAAAGGAATTGTGACCAAATACTTATTTTCCACCATAATTTGCAAATAAATTAATTAAAAATCCTACAATGTGATTTTCTGGATTTTTTTTCTCATTTTGTCTGTCATAGTTGAAGTGTACCTATGATGAAAATTACAGGCCTCTGTCATCTTTTTAAGTGGGAGAACTTGCACAATTGGTGGCTGACTAAATACTTTTTTGCCCCACTGTATGTCTCTGCCTGCTTAGGGACTGTCAACATGTACGTCTCTACTGCTTAGGGACTGTCAACATGTACATCTCTACTGCTTAGGGACTGTCAACATGTACATCTCTACTGCTTAGGGACTGTCAACATGTACATCTCTACTGCTTAGGGACTGTCAACATGTACGTCTCTACTGCTTAGGGACTGTCAACATGTACGTCTCTACTGCTTAGGGACTGTCAACATGTACATCTCTACTGCTTAGGGACTGTCAACATGTACGTCTCTACTGCTTAGGGACTGTCAACATGTACATCTCTACTGCTTAGGGACTGTCAACATGTACGTCTCTACTGCTTAGGGACTGTCAACATGTACATCTCTACTGCTTAGGGACTGTTAACATGTACATCTCTACTGCTTAGGGACTGTCAACATGTACATCTCTACTGCTTAGGGACTGTCAACATGTACGTCTCTACTGCTTAGGGACTGTCAACATGTACGTCTCTACTGCTTAGGGACTGTCAACATGTACATCTCTACTGCTTAGGGACTGTCAACATGTACATCTCTACTGCTTAGGGACTGTCAACATGTACGTCTCTACTGCTTAGGGACTGTCAACATGTACGTCTCTACTGCTTAGGGACTGTCAACATGTACGTCTCTACTGCTTAGGGACTGTCAACATGTACGTCTCTACTGCTTAGGGACTGTCAACATGTACATCTCTACTGCTTAGGGACTGTCAACATGTACATCTCTACTGCTTAGGGACTGTCAACATGTACGTCTCTACTGCTTAGGGACTGTCAACATGTACATCTCTACTGCTTAGGGACTGTCAACATGTACGTCTCTACTGCTTAGGGACTGTCAACATGTACAGTGGGGCAAAAAAAGTATTTAGTCAGCCACCAATTGTGCAAGTTCTCCCAATTAAAAAGATGAGAGAGGCCTGTAATTTTCATCATAGGTACACTTCAACTATGACAGACAAAATGAGAAAAGAAATCCAGAAAATCACATTGTAGGATTTTTAATGAATTTATTTGAAAATTATGGTGGAAAATAGGTATTTATTTATTATCCAGAGAGACTCACAAAAGCAATAATGGCGAAGAGCTCAAGGGCACAGCGACAGGTTTTTCACCTGGTCGGCACGGGGATTTCAATCCATCGACATTTGGTTACCGGTCCATCGCTCTTAACCGTTAGGCAACCTGCCCGCCCCTAGATAACCTGATTCATTAGCCGTCTCCCAGCTCAGAACGCATGAGTCTGTCAGACTGGCGGAGTGTTGAAGGTCAACCAGACACGATGTGACTGGCTTCAATAACAGGAGCTCTTAGGAGGAATGACAACCACAGTACGGGGTGATGTAACACCTCTCTCTGGCTGTTCTACTAGGAGGCACAAAAGATGAGACATATGCGAGTATGGTGCCTGACAAAAACAACCAGGTTAGGAGACAACATCCATCCACTGTATTGCGTGTGTGTACTGACCTTCACACTCACAGCCACCTCCCTTGGCACGGTTGGCAACTGCAGCGGTGTAGGAACGAGCGTCGAGGATAAGAAGCTTTTGTGGCGCAGTGTTGGCATCAGGGCCTGGGCATCCTGTCAGAGAGGAGTCTGAGGGAGGGAGAGAGGAGGTTTTAGATTTAGTGGTGGGGTGTGGAGGGGGTAGACAGGTAGACAGAGAATGAGGGACGGCGAGAAAAAGAGATGGATGGCGCAGATAAACGACAGGTAGAGAGAATGAGAGATGGCGAGTTGGGAGAGAGCGAGGGAGAGATGGCGAGTTGGGAGAGAGCGAGGGAGAGACGGAGAGAGCGAGGGAGAGACGGAGAGAGCGAGGGAGAGACGGAGAGAGAGAGAGAGAGAGGGAGAGATGGAGAGAGCGAGGGAGAGACAGAGAGAGCGAGGGAGAGACGGAGAGAGAGCGAGGGAGAGACGGAGAGAGAGCGAGGGAGAGACAGGAGGGTTAAACAGAGAGAAGGGGTTAGGAACAGGGGCGTGATGATCGATAGTGCTGGCTCAGCTCGTCCCCTGTAGAAAATCAATATCTCCTCCTGATGATGACCACTGCAGCACTGCTTAGTAACATCTACCACAACGACGGGCGACAAACATCGCTAGGGGACGGTGATTGGTGGGCGGGGAAGAGCCTCATCATGCAGAAACATCTCAGATAGACATTTCTCACAAAATGTCTAGGGCCTGGATTCCCAATAGCATCTTAAGGCTAAGTTCATCTTCGAATCATAGGATCGCCTGACTCTGTCTGTCTGTCTGTCTGTCTGACTCTAGGATCCTATGGTTCTAGCTTCGCCTTAAGATACTTGTGTCATACTGTTCTCTCTCCATGACAAGCAGTACTGATGCACCAAGTCTGCTACCAACAGGACCCGGAACAGCTTCTACCACCAAGCCATAAGCTCCCGAGTGGAGCAGCGGTCTAAGGTACTGCATCTCAGTGCAAGAGGTGTCACTACAGTCCCTGGTTCGAATGCACACTGTATCACATCCGGACGTGATTGGAAGTCCTATAGTGCGGTGCACAATTGGCCCAGCATCGTCCAGGTTTGGCCGTCATTGTTAATAGGAATTTTTATTCTTAATTGACTTGCCAAGTTAAATAAAATCAGACATCTGAATAGTTATTGAAACGATTACCCCGACTACCTGCATTGTCCCTAATATTTTATTCTACCGACTGTCCTCACACAGGCTCCACGACCCTCACTGGACTGTACCGGCCGACTGTCCTCACACAGGCTCCACGACCCTCACCGGACCGTACCGGCCGACTGTCCTCACACAGGCTCCACGACCCTCACCGGACCGTACCGGCCGTCTGTCCTCACACAGGCTCCACGACCCTCACCGGACTGTACCGGCCGTCTGTCCTCACACAGGCTCCACGACCCTCACCGGACTGTACCGGCCGACTGTCCTCACACAGGCTCCACGACCCTCACCGGACTGTACCGGCCGTCTGTCCTCACACAGGCTCCACGACCCTCACCGGACTGTACCGGCCGACTGTCCTCACACAGGCTCCACGACCCTCACCGGACTGTACCGGCCGACTGTCCTCACACAGGCTCCACGACCCTCACCGGACTGTACCGGCCGACTGTCCTTACACAGGCTCCACGACCCTCACCGGACTGTACCGGCCGACTGTCCTCACACAGGCTCCACGACCCTCACCGGACTGTACCGGCCGACTGTCCTCACACAGGCTCCACGACCCTCACCGGACTGTACCGGCCGACTGTCCTCACACAGGCTCCACGACCCTCACCGGACTGTACCGGCCGACTGTCCTCACACAGGCTCCACGACCCTCACCGGACTGTACCGGCCGACTGTCCTCACACAGGCTCCACGACCCTCACCGGACTGTACCGGCCGACTGTCCTCACACAGGCTCCACGACCCTCACCGGACTGTACCGGCCGTCTGTCCTCACACAGGCTCCACGACCCTCACCGGACTGTACCGGCCGACTGTCTTCACACAGGCTCCACGACCCTCACCGGACTGTACCGGCCGACTGTCCTCACACAGGCTCCACGACCCTCACCGGACTGTACCGGCCGACTGTCCTCACACAGGCTCCACGACCCTCACCGGACTGTACCGGCCGTCTGTCCTCACACAGGCTCCACGACCCTCACCGGACTGTACCGGCCGACTGTCCTCACACAGGCTCCACGACCCTCACCGGACTGTACCGGCCGACTGTCCTCACACAGGCTCCACGACCCTCACCGGACTGTACCGGCCGACTGTCCTCACACAGGCTCCACGACCCTCACCGGACTGTACCGGCCGACTGTCCTCACACAGGCTCCATGACTAGCCACCATGTTCACCAAGGTCAGGGTAACGGGTCCAGTTGATCTGCTTTTGGTGATTTGGCACCTTGACTTCTTAGGCACCGGTACAATGGTCGTCACCTTCCGGGATTTTGGCACTGTACAGGTGCTCAGCAGGAGTTGAAACAGTCGTGTGAAGACACCCTTGAGCAAGTTGACGCAGACCTTCAGGACTTTGCCCCGTGGTCCGGTCTGGGCACGGGTGCTTTGTGTGGCTTAATCATTAACAAGCCTCGTTCCCACCTCGTTCTCTGTTATCTGGACAGGAGAGGATTTGGGGATAATCTCACATATTTGTTTACATCTTCGTCTTTGAAATCAACGGTATCAAATCTTCCATGAAAACAGTTAAGGTCATTTACAAAGGCTGAACAGTCTGTTATTGTTCTCTTTCCTTTCTCTTCCCACCATTGCATTAAGACCCGTCCCATGCTTGTCTTGGATTGCCTGTACAGAACTTCTTCTCCACTTCATCCTTGAAATTTTACCCCCTTTTTCTCCCCAATTTCGTAGTATCCAACCAACTATCTTGTCTCATCGCTACAACTCAGCTTGGGAGAGACGAAGGTCGAAAGTCATGCGTCCTCTGAAACACAACCCAACCAAGCCGCACTGCTTCTTAACACAGCGCGCATCCAACCCGGAAGCCAGCCGCACCAATGTGTCGGAGGAAACACTGTGCACCTGGCGACCTTGGTTAGCGCGCACTGCGCCCGGCACGCCACAGGAGTCGCTGGTGCGCGATGAGACAAGGATATCCCTACCGGCCAAACCCTCCCTAACCCGGACGACGCTAGGCCAATTGTGCGTCGCCCCACGGACCTCCCAGTCGCGGCCGGTTGCGACAGAGCCTGGGCGCGAACCCAGAGTCTCTGGTGGCACAGCTAGCGCTAGACCACTGCGCCACCTGGGAGGCCCACTTTCCATATTTTTTGACCTGAATTACTTTCCTTTCTCCATTACAGCATCAGTATCTCCGCTCAGGAATGAAAAATGTATTTTCTCCGAGGCACATT
Source organism: Oncorhynchus mykiss (assembly GCF_057628025.1). Taxonomy (NCBI): domain Eukaryota; kingdom Metazoa; phylum Chordata; class Actinopteri; order Salmoniformes; family Salmonidae; genus Oncorhynchus; species Oncorhynchus mykiss. Next base: position 6,918,217 of record NC_143031.1, read on the forward strand.
TTCAAGTCCTTAGACACCCAAGGTTTGTTCTAATGACAGTATCCTCACAGAACTGGATGTATGATGTAATGCTGTCTGTCACCTCGTGGGGGATCCCTGCGTGAGCCAAAAGTACACCTCCCAGTCTGTGACCTCAAAGCAATCCTTGAGCTCCTCCCTACTCTCCTCTTTCCATACCGGAATAGATTTCTCTACAGGGTTTTTCCCGAGTATCACCTGCATCTCGGTAGGAGACGGTCTGATTCCTAGATGGGTGATCTGCACATCGCCTTCAAATGCGTCCTCTACGTTGCCATAACAATGATCCAAGGACACGAGTTGGACAAGTGACGTAATGTTGCAGTAGGAGAGGTGCGCGGAGAGAGAGCCTATTAAAATCCCAGAGCACAAATACTGTCTGGTCAGTTGATTGTGGAAAATGCAGCATTGAAAACAGTCTGTAATCCTGTCAGCAGCTTCCTTATTGTTGAATCCAGACACATAGACCAGAATAACGGTCATTTTCCAAAATCGCATGGTAGACATAGAATGATGTTAATGACACAAGGAGAATCTCATAGTCTCTGGTGCAGATTTCAAATCACATTACACTGCATGGCCCAAGTATTATCTACAAAGATACATCCCCTCCCCAACCTATTGATTGATGTGACATTGTTTTGTCTCCATCTACTCTAAATGACAGTGCATCCATCACAATGTTCACATCAATATGGTCCTGCCACGTTTCTGTCGAGCAGATTTAAAATGACTTCTCCTAAAGTCCTCTTCAAAATGTCGCCGCTAACTCTTCCTGTTTGTTATTTTAACGACGTCCCATTTGACAGTGACATCACCGGCAGCGGGTGAAGTCCCCTGCCCCGTAATCTGTTCCTGATACCACCTCTAGAGCCTCGCTTCTACTTAGTTTCGCTTTTTTGGGGACTTTGTAGAACAACCATCAGGCAATGCTGTTTTTTTTTGGAGTGTGTGAGCTTTATCTTGGGTGATTCACTAGTGGGAGTAGGTGACGGTGGTTGATTCACTAGTGGGAGTAGGTGTCGGTGGTTGATTCACTAGTGGGAGTAGGTGACGGTGGTTGATTCACTAGTGGGAGTAGGAGACGGTGGTTGATTCACTAGTGGGAGTAGGTTATCTGTGGTTGATTCACTAGTGGGAGTAGGTGTCGGTGGTTGATTCACTAGTGGGAGTAGGTTATCTGTGGTTGATTCACTAGTGGGAGTAGGTTATCTGTGGTTGATTCACTAGTGGGAGTAGGTTATCTGTGGTTGATTCACTAGTGGGAGTAGGTGTCGGTGGTTGATTCGCTAGTGGGAGTAGGTGTCGGTGGTTGATTCGCTAGTGGGAGTAGGTGACGGGGGTTGATTCGCTAGTGGGAGTAGGTGACGGTGGTTGATTCACTAGTGGGAGTAGGTGACGGTGGTTGATTCACTAGTGGGAGTAGGTGACGGTGGTTGATTCACTAGTGGGAGTAGGTGTCGGTGGTTGATTCACTAGTGGGAGTAGGTGTCGGTGGTTGATTCACTAGTGGGAGTAGGAGACGGGGGTTGATTCACTAGTGGGAGTAGGTGTCGGTGGTTGATTCACTAGTGGGAGTAGGTATCGGTGGTTGATTCACTAGTGGGAGTAGGTGTCGGTGGTTGATTCACTAGTGGGAGTAGGTGACGGTGGTTGATTCACTCATTGAATACAAACTCCAGCAGTGATTGGAAAGTTTTGTGTATATTACAGTGATTAGGATTAAGGTGGCCCCACACGCCACGAAGACTTTTAAACTTGTGACGCACTTCGATTTAGACAAAAGAAAATAGAACAATATAATTATAAACAAACAATTCACACAGGTGAGGATGCTTTTACATATTAACTCAATAACCTCGACTAACCCATACCCCTGCACCCCCTGTATATAGCCTCATTACTGACCCATACCCCTGCACCCCCTGTATATATAGCCTCATTACTGACCCATACCCCTGCACCCCCCTGTATATAGCCTCATTACTAACCCATTCCCCTGCACCCCCTGTATATAGCCTCATTACTGACCCATACCCCTGCACCCCCTGTATATAGCCTCATTACTAACCCATACCCCTGCACCCCCTGTATATAGTCTCATTACAAACCCATACCCCTGCACCCCTGTATATAGTCTCATTACTAACCCATACCCCTGCACCCCCTGTATATAGCCTCATTACAAACCCATACCCCTGCACCCCCTGTATATAGTCTCATTACTAACCTGTACCCCTGCACCCCCTGTATATAGCCTCATTACTAACCCATACCCCTGCACCCCCTGTATATAGTCACATTACTAACCTGTACCCCTGCACCCCCTGTATATAGTCTCATTACTAACCCATACCCCTGCACCCCCTGTATATATAGCCTCATTACTAACCCATACCCCTGCACCCCCTGTATATAGCCTCATTACAAACCCATACCCCTGCACCCCCTGTATATAGTCTCATTACTAACCTGTACCCCTGCACCCCCTGTATATAGCCTCATTACTAACCCATACCCCTGCACCCCCTGTATATAGTCTCATTACTAACACATACCCCTGCACCCCTTGTATATAGCCTGATTACTAACCCATACCCCTGCACCTCCTGTATATAGCCTCATTACTAACCTGTACCCCCACACATTGACTTGGTACCGGTACCCCCTGTATATAGCCTCATTACTAACCTGTACCCCTGCACATTGACTTGGCACCGGTACCCCCTGTATATAGCCTCATTACTAACCTGTACCCCTGCACATTGACTTGGCACCGGTACCCCCTGTATATAGCCTCATTACTAACCTGTACCCCTGCACATTGACTTGGCACCGGTACCCCCTGTATATAGCCTCATTACTAACCTGTACCCCCACACATTGTCTTGGTACCGGTACCCCTTGTATATAGCCTCATTACTAACCTGTACCCCTGCACATTGACTTGGTACCGGTACCCCCTGTATGTAGTCTCATTACTAACCTGTACCCCTGCACATTGACTCAGTACCGGTACCTCCTGTTTATAGCCTCATTACTGACCCATACCCCTGCACCCCCTGTATATAGTCTCATTACTAACCCGTACCCCTGCACCCCCTGTATATAGCCTCATTACTGACCCATACCCCTGCACCCCCTGTATATAGCCTCATTACTAACCTGTACCCCTGCACATTGATTCAGCATGCAGAGCAGAATTAGGCCGATACCCACTAATTATCAAAATCCAGAAAATAACCATTAAATTCTACAACCACCTAAAAGGAAGCGATTCCCAAACCTTCCATAACAAAGCCATCACCTACAGAGAGATGAACCTGGAGAAGAGTCCCCTAAGCAAGCTGGTCCTGGGGCTCTGTTCACAAACACAAAACACACCCCACAGAGCCCCAGGACAACAGCACAATTAGACCCAACCAAATCATGAGAAAACAAAAAGATAATTACTTGACACATTGGAAAGAATGAACAAAAAAACAGAGCAAACTAGAATGCTATTTGGCCCTAAATAGAGAGTACACAGTGGCAGAATACCTGACCACTGTGACTGACCCAAACTTAAGGAAAGCTTTGACTATTTACAGACTCAGTGAGCATAGCCTTGCTATTGAGAAAGGCCGCCGTAGGCAGACATGGCTCTCAAGAGAAGACAGGCTATGTGCACACTGCCCACAAAATGAGGTGGAAACTGAGCTGCACTTCCTAACCTCCTGCCCAACGTATGACCATATTAGAGAGACATATTTCCCTCAGATAACACAGATCCACAAAGAATTCGAAAACAAACCTAATTTTGATAAACTCCCATATCTACTGGGTGAAATTCCACAGTGTGCCATCACAGCAGCAAGATTTGTGACCTGTTGCCACGAGAAAAGGGCAACCAGTGAAGAACACACACCATTGAAAATACAACTCATATTTGTGCTTATTTATTTTCCCTTGTGTACTTTAACTATTTGTACAGTGTTACAACACACATACATATATATATATGACCTTTGTAATGTCTTTATTGTTGTGAAACTTCTGTATGTGTAATGTTTACTGTTAATTTTGATTGTTTATTTCACTTTTGTATATTATCTACCTCACTTGCTTTGGCAATGTTAACATGTTTCCCATGCCAATAAAGCCCCTTGAATTGAATTGATAGAGAGAGACAGACAAAGAGAGAGAGAGCGAGAGAGAGAGACAGACAAAGAGAGAGAGAGACAGACAAAGAGAGAGAGAGAGAGAGAGAGGCAGACAAAGAGCGAGAGAGAGAGAGAGACAGACAAAGAGCGAGAGAGAGAGAGCGACAGACAAAGAGCGAGAGAGAGAGAGCGACAGACAAAGAGCGAGAGAGAGAGAGCGACAGACAAAGAGCGAGAGAGAGAGCGACAGACAAAGAGCGAGAGAGAGAGCGACAGACAAAGAGCGAGAGAGAGAGCGACAGACAAAGAGCGAGAGAGAGAGCGACAGACAAAGAGCGAGAGAGAGCGACAGACAAAGAGAGAGAGCAACAGACAAAAAGAGAGAGACAGACAAAGAGAGAGACAGACAAAGAGCGAGAGAGACAGACAAAGAGCGAGAGAGACAGACAAAGAGCGAGAGAGAGAGAGAGACAGACAAAGAGCGAGAGAGAGAGAGCGACAGACAAAGAGCGAGAGAGAGAGAGACAGACAAAGAGCGAGAGAGAGAGCGACAGACAAAGAGCGAGAGAGAGCGACAGACAAAGAGCGAGAGAGAGAGAGAGAGACAGACAAAGAGCGAGAGAGAGAGCGACAGACAAAGAGCGAGAGAGAGCGACAGACAAAGAGCGAGAGAGAGAGACAGACAAAGAGCGAGAGAGAGAGCGACAGACAAAGAGCGAGAGAGAGCGACAGACAAAGAGCGAGAGAGAGAGAGAGAGACAGACAAAGAGCGAGAGAGAGAGCGACAGACAAAGAGCGAGAGAGAGCGACAGACAAAGAGCGAGAGAGAGAGCGACAGACAAAGAGCGAGAGAGAGAGAGAGAGAGACAGACAAAGAGCGAGAGAGAGAGAGAGAAAGACAAAGAGCGAGAGAGAGAGAGAGAGACAGACAAAGAGCGAGAGAGAGAGCGACAGACAAAGAGCGAGAGAGAGCGACAGACAAAGAGCGAGAGAGAGAGCGACAGACAAAGAGCGAGAGAGAGAGCGACAGACAAAGAGCGAGAGAGAGCGACAGACAAAGAGCGAGAGAGAGCGACAGACAAAGAGCGAGAGAGAGCGACAGACAAAGAGCGAGAGAGAGCGAGACAGACAAAGAGCGAGAGAGAGAGCGACAGACAAAGAGCGAGAGAGAGCGACAGACAAAGAGCGAGAGAGAGAGCGACAGACAAAGAGCGAGAGAGAGAGCGACAGACAAAGAGCGAGAGAGAGAGCGACAGACAAAGAGCGAGAGAGAGAGCGACAGACAAAGAGCGAGAGAGAGCGACAGACAAAGAGCGAGAGAGAGAGCGACAGACAAAGAGCGAGAGAGAGCGACAGACAAAGAGCGAGAGAGAGAGCGACAGACAAAGAGCGAGAGAGAGCGACAGACAAAGAGCGAGAGAGAGCGACAGACAAAGAGCGAGAGAGAGCGACAGACAAAGAGCGAGAGAGAGAGCGACAGACAAAGAGCGAGAGAGAGCGACAGACAAAGAGCGAGAGAGAGAGCGACAGACAAAGAGCGAGAGAGAGCGACAGACAAAGAGCGAGAGAGAGCGACAGACAAAGAGCGAGAGAGAGCGACAGACAAAGAGCGAGAGCAACAGACAAAGAGAGAGAGACAGACAAAGAGAGAGAGACAGACAAAGAGAGAGAGAGACAGACAAAGAGCGAGAGAGACAGACAAAGAGCGAGAGAGAGACAGACAAAGAGCGAGAGAGACAGACAAAGAGCGAGAGAGAGAGCGACAGACAAAGAGCGAGAGAGAGAGAGAGAGAGACAGACAAAGAGCGAGAGAGAGAGCGACAGACAAAGAGCGAGAGAGAGAGCGACAGACAAAGAGCGAGAGAGAGAGCGACAGACAAAGAGCGAGAGAGAGAGCGACAGACAAAGAGCGAGAGAGAGCGACAGACAAAGAGCGAGAGAGAGAGCGACAGACAAAGAGCGAGAGAGAGAGCGACAGACAAAGAGCGAGAGAGAGAGCGACAGACAAAGAGCGAGAGAGAGCGACAGACAAAGAGCGAAAGAGAGCGACAGACAAAGAGCGAGAGAGAGCGACAGACAAAGAGCGAGAGAGAGCGACAGACAAAGAGCGAGAGAGAGCGACAGACAAAGAGCGAGAGAGAGCGACAGGCAAAGAGAGAGAGCGACAGACAAAGAGAGAGAGACAGACAAAGAGCGAGAGAGACAGACAAAGAGAGAGAGAGACAGACAAAGAGAGAGAGAGACAGACAAAGAGAGAGAGAGACAGACAAAGAGAGAGAGAGACAGACAAAGAGAGAGAGAGACAGACAAAGAGAGAGAGAGACAGACAAAGAGAGAGAGACAGACAAAGAGAGAGAGACAGACAAAGAGAGAGAGAGACAGACAAAGAGCGAGAGAGACAGACAAAGTGCGAGAGAGACAGACAAAGTGCGAGAGAGAGAGAGACAGACAAAGAGCGAGAGAGAGAGAGAAAGACAGAGCGAGAGAGAGAGAGCGACAGACAAAGAGCGAGAGAGAGAGAGAGAGACAGACAAAGAGCTCCAAATTCACGAACACAGAAACAAGGTACCAAACAAAAAAAGAGTCATGGTCGTTTTAGACTAGAGCATCTGTGAAGATTCATCTTCTGTCCAGACAAAATGTATGTGGGGGAGGAGGGTGTGTGTGTGTGTGTGTGTGTGTCCGTGAACTACAAGCCAATGTGAATGTATTAATTGAAAACGGCACATTCCACTTGTGTCTTCATCGTCTGTTCGGGTAACTAGTTCTCATCAACCTAATTGGGGTTGTTTTTTGGGTCAGAGCAAAATGAACGAGCTGAATCTGCAGCAGTTAGTTACACATGTCCTGACTCCCATTCCCACTGGGGGAAACAGACTGGGAACAAGTGCTAAGGTCCAAGCTGAGTGAACGCTACAGTGTCCCTCTACCACAGCTACAGCGTCCCTCTACCACAGCGTCCCTCTACCACAGCTACAGCGTCCCTCTACCACAGCGTCCCTCTACCACAGCTACAGCGTCCCTCTACCACAGCGTCCCTCTACCACAGTGTCCCTCTACCACAGCTAGTGTCCCTCTACCACAGCTACAGCGTCCCTCTACCACAGCGTCCCTCTACCACAGCGTCCCTCTACCACAGCGTCCCTCTACCACAGCGTCCCTCTACCACAGCGTCCCTCTACCACAGCGTCCCTCTACCACAGCGTCCCTCTACCACAGCGTCCCTCTACCACAGCGTCCCTCTACCACAGCTACAGCGTCCCTCTACCACAGCTACAGCGTCCCTCTACCACAGCTACAGCGTCCCTCTACCACAGCTACAGCGTCCCTCTACCACAGCTACAGCGTCCCTCTACCACAGCTACAGTGTCCCTCTACAACAGTTCCAATAAACGTAGTGTGATCCTGGGACTCCACTAACCATCAGTAACCAGACATCACAAAACCAAAGCAGTACCCTCCCCTCTCTCTACCCTCTCCTCTCCACCCTCTCCTCTCCACCCTCTCATCTCTACCCTCTCACTACCCTCTCCTCTCCTCTCTCTACCCTCTCCTCTCCACCCTCTCATCTCTACCCTCTCATCTCTACCCTCTCCTATCCTCTCTACCCCCTCTACCCTCCCCTCTCCACCATACCCTCTCCCCTCACTACCCTCTCCTCTCTCTCCCCTCCCCTCTCCTCTCCTCTCACTACCCTCTCCTCTCTCTACCCTCTCCTCTCTCTACCCTCTCCTCTCTACCCTCTCCTCTCTACCCTCTCATCTCTACCCTCTCCTATCCTCTCTACCCCCTCTACCCTCCCCTCTCCACCATACCCTCTCCCCTCACTACCCTCTCCTCTCTCTCCCCTCCCCTCTCCTCTCCTCTCACTACCCTCTCCTCTCACTACCCTCTCCTCTCACTACCCTCTCCTCTCACTACCCTCTCCTCTCACTACCCTCTCCTCTCACTACCCTCTCCTCTCACTACCCTCTCCTCTCACTACCCTCTCCTCTCACTACCCTCTCCTCTCACTACCCTCTCCTCTCACTACCCTCTCCTCTCACTACCCTCTCCTCTCCCTACCCTCTCCTCTCCCTACCCTCTCCTCTCACTACCCTCTCCTCTCCCTACCCTCTCCTCTCACTACCCTCTCCTCTCCCTACCCTCTCCTCTCACTACCCTCTCCTCTCACTACCCTCTCCTCTCACTACCCTCTCCTCTCACTACCCTCTCCTCTCACTACCCTCTCCTCTCACTACCCCCTCCTCTCACTACCCCCTCCTCTCACTACCCCCTCCTCTCACTACCCCCTCCTCTCACTACCCCCTCCTCTCACTACCCTCTCCTCTCACTACCCTCTCCTCTCACTACCCTCTCCTCTCACTACCCTCTCCTCTCCCCTCTCCAGGTTATTGCTGTTAATGAGAATGTCTTCTCTGTCTGTCTGTTTGTCTCGTAAAGTGAAGGCTGGTAGCATTCAACTTAAAGCCTGCTGGTATAATGCATGATGATGAAGTGTTACTTCCCCAAGGTCAATAAATATGCCTACAAATCAGATCAGATCCTTACCAAAGTCGCTGTCAGAGCTGTCTGGGCCTTCCCCTCGGGGTTGGCTGCAGGCCAGGGCCTCACAAGTGAACCTGGTCCCGGGGTCCATGAGACAGGCCTTAGCGATGGATGTTACCAGGTACTCGTCCTCTGTGTTCCTCCAGCCCCACCAGCTGATCTCTGGTTGGCTGCAGCGAGCGATCACCGCCCCGTTCCTCTGGTGCCTGGTAGGACGGTAAGGAGAGGGGACTAACCATCAGTAAACACGCATCACGAAAACCAGAGCAGGTCAACACATTAGCCATGTGTTTAGAATGGGTTGGTCCATAGGCTGGGTATGGTGAGGATATTTGGAACGTGTGTGTGTGTGTTCTCCCCTCCCCTCTCTGACACCCAGGTAGCAACATATATCTCAGCTTGGATGACAGCCCACCACCTCAAGCTCAACCTCGACAAGACAGAGCTTCTCTTCCACCAGGGGAAGGCCTGCTCGCGCCAAGACGGTTGACAACTCAGTGTAGTATGGTGTGTGTGTGTGTGTGTGTGTGTGTGTGTGTGTAGTATGGTGTGTGTGTGTGTGTGTGGTATGGTGTGTGTGTGTGTGTGGTATGGTGTGTGTGTGTGTGTGTGGTATGGTGTGTGTGCATGTAGTATGGTGTGTGTGTGTGTGTGTGTGTGTGTGTGTGGTATGGTGTGTGTGTGTAGTGTGGTGTGTGTGTGTGTGTGTGTGTTATGGTGTGTGTGTGTGTAGTATGGTGTGTGTGTAGTATGGTGTGTATGTGTGGTATGGTGTGTGTGTGTGTGGTATGGTGTGTGTGTGTAGTATGGTGTGTGTGTGTGTGTGTGTGTGTGTGTGTGTGTGTTATGGTGTGTGTGTGTGTGTAGTATGGTGTGTGTGTAGTATGGTGTGTATGTGTGGTATGGTGTGTGTGTGTGTGGTATGGTGTGTGTGTGTGTGTGTGTGTGTGTGTGTGTGTGTGTGTGTGTAGTGTGTGTGTGTGTGTGTAGTATGGTGTGTGTGTAGTATGGTGTGTGTGTGTGTGTGTGTGTGGTATGGTGTGTGTGTGTGTGTGTGTGGTATGGTGTGTGTGTGTGTGTGTAGTATGGTGTGTGTGTAGTATGGTGTGTGTGTGTGTAGTATGGTGTGTGTGTGTGTGTGTGTGTGGTGTGTGTGTGTGTAGTATGGTGTGTGTGTGTGTGTGTTATGCTGTGTGTGTGTGTGTGTAGTATGGTGTGTTATGGTGTGTGTGTGAGTGTAGTATGGTGTGTGTGTGTGTATAGTGTGTAGTAGTGTGTGTGTAGAGTATGGTGTGTGTGTGTAGGTGTAGTCGTGTGTACCTACCTATAGACGACCACAGGGATTCTATTGGAGGATCTGAAGGAACCCACACTCTCCAGCTCCTTGTCTGTGATCCACACTGGGACCAGCAGCTGCTGGGGATAGCTGGAGCACAACCTGGCAGGAGAGGAGAGAGGTTAGGATATAGACACCAGGAGAGGAGAGAGGTTAGGATATAGACACCAGGAGAGGAGAGAGGTTAGGATATATACACCAGGAGAGGAGAGAGGTTAGGATATATACACCGGGAGAGGAGAGAGGTTAGGATATAGACACCAGGAGAGGAGAGAGGTTAGGATATAGACACCAGGAGAGGAGAGAGGTTAGGATATAGACACCAGGAGAGGAGAGAGGTTAGGATATAGACACCAGGAGAGGAGAGAGGTTAGGATATAGACACCAGGAGAGGAGAGAGGTTAGGATATAGACACCAGGAGAGGAGAGAGGTTAGGATATAGACACCAGGAGAGGAGAGAGGTTAGGATATAGACACCAGGAGAGGAGAGAGGTTAGGATATAGACACCAGGAGAGGAGAGAGGTTAGGATATAGACACCAGGAGAGGAGAGAGGTTAGGATATAGACACCAGGAGAGGAGAGAGGTTAGGATATAGACACCAGGAGAGGAGAGAGGTTAGGATATAGACACCAGGAGAGGAGAGAGGTTAGGATATAGACACCAGGAGAGGAGAGAGGTTAGGATATAGACACCAGGAGAGGAGAGAGGTTAGGATATAGACACCAGGAGAGGAGAGAGGTTAGGATATAGACACCAGGAGAGGAGAGAGGTTAGGATATAGACACCAGGAGAGGAGAGAGGTTGGGATATATACACCAGGAGAGGAGAGAGGTTAGGATATAGACACCAGGAGAGGAGAGAGGTTAGGATATAGACACCAGGAGAGGAGAGAGGTTAGGATATAGACACCAGGAGAGGAGAGAGGTTAGGATATAGACACCAGGAGAGGAGAGAGGTTAGGATATATACACCAGGAGAGGAGAGAGGTTAGGATATAGACACCAGGAGAGGAGAGAGGTTAGGATATAGACACCAGGAGAGGAGAGAGGTTAGGATATAGACACCAGGAGAGGAGAGAGGTTAGGATATAGACACCAGGAGAGGAGAGAGGTTAGGATATAGACACCAGGAGAGGAGAGAGGTTAGGATATAGACACCAGGAGAGGAGAGAGGTTAGGATATAGACACCAGGAGAGGAGAGAGGTTAGGATATAGACACCAGGAGAGGAGAGAGGTTGGGATATATACACCAGGAGAGGAGAGAGGTTAGGATATAGACACCAGGAGAGGAGAGAGGTTAGGATATAGACACCAGGAGAGGAGAGAGGTTAGGATATAGACACCAGGAGAGGAGAGAGGTTAGGATATAGACACCAGGAGAGGAGAGAGGTTAGGATATAGACACCAGGAGAGGAGAGAGGTTAGGATATAGACACCAGGAGAGGAGAGAGGTTAGGATATAGACACCAGGAGAGGAGAGAGGTTAGGATATAGACACCAGGAGAGGAGAGAGGTTAGGATATAGACACCAGGAGAGGAGAGAGGTTAGGATATATACACCAGGAGAGGAGAGAGGTTAGGATATAGACACCAGGAGAGGAGAGAGGTTAGGATATATACACCAGGAGAGGAGAGAGGTTAGGATATAGACACCAGGAGAGGAGAGAGGTTGGGATATAGACACCAGGAGAGGAGAGAGGTTAGGATATAGACACCAGGAGAGGAGAGAGGTTAGGATATAGACACCAGGAGAGGAGAGAGGTTAGGATATAGACACCAGGAGAGGAGAGAGGTTAGGATATAGACACCAGGAGAGGAGAGAGGTTAGGATATAGACACCAGGAGAGGAGAGAGGTTGGGATATAGACACCAGGAGAGGAGAGAGGTTAGGATATAGACACCAGGAGAGGAGAGAGGTTAGGATATAGACACCAGGAGAGGAGAGAGGTTAGGATATAGACACCAGGAGAGGAGAGAGGTTGGGATATATACACAGTGAAGAGGAGACTCTGGGATGCTGGCCTTCTCGGCAGAGTTGCAAAGAAAAAGCCATATCTCAGACTGGCCAATAAAAATAAAAGATTAAGATGGGCAAAGAACACAGACACTGGACAGAGGAACAGCATCCCGGAGTCGCCTCTTCACTGTTGACGTTGAGACTGGTGTTTTGCGGGTACTGTTTAATGAAGCTGGCAGTTGAGAACTTGTGAGGCGTCTCTTTCTCAAACTAGACACTCTAATGTACTTGTCCTCCTTTGAACCGGGGCCTCCCACTCCTCTTTCTATTCTGGTTAGAGCCAGTTTGTGCTGTTCTGTGAAGGGAGTAGTACACAGCGTTGTACGAGAACTTCAGTTTCTCAGAACAAGAATAGACTAACGAGTTTCAGAAGAAAGTTCTTTGTGTCTGGCCATTTTGAGCCTGTAATCAAACCCACAAATGCTGATGCTCCAGATACTCAACTAGTCTAGAGAAGGCCAGTTTTATTGCTTCTTTAAATCAGAACAACAGTTTTCAGCTGTGCTAACATACTTACAAAAGGGTTTTCTAATGTTCAATTAGCCTTTTAAAAGTTATAAACTTGGATTAGCTAACACAACGTGCCATTGGAACACAGGAGTGATGGTTGCTGTTTTAAATGGGCCTCTGTACACCTATGTAGATATTCCATAACAAAATTGACCTTTCCAGCTACAATAGTCATTTACAACATTAACAATGTCTACACTGCATTTCAGATCAATTTGATGTCATTTTAAATGGACGTTTTTTTGTCTGTTTTGCTTTTCTTTCAAAAAACAAGGACATTTCTAAGCGAGCCCAAACGTTTGAGCGGTAGTGTAGATGGTATCAACACTGGCGAGCTCTAAAAGCCCTGAGATAAATAAATAATAGACATATAAACACACACAGAAAAGCAGGGTAATTATCAAGATAGGGCGTCAAGACTGACGCCATTTTAGGTGAGAGTTTATTAGAGAGAGGGGTTTTTCCATTCTCAGATATCCAAAGTGAGATTGTTTTTAAGCATCGCTTGGAGAAAACAGAGATATTCAGGAGGCTCTCCCTCAACGCTCAACATCATAGCAAATATGTTTATAATCTATTTTTGACGATAATCTGTTCTGACAGCCCAACACAACACCATCTCCATGCCTCCTCTACTTTACAGGGCATTCAGAAAGTATTCAGACCCCTTGATTTTTTCCCCCACATTTTGTTACATTACAGCCTTATTCTAAAATTGATTAAATTGTTTTTCCCTCACCTGAAATCTCCACACAATAACCCATAACGACAAAGCGAAAGCAGGTTTTTAGAAATGTTCGCTAATTTATAAAAAAAATGACTGAAATTAGACATTTACATACGTTTTCAGACCCTTTACTCAGTACTTTGTTAGCGATTAAAGTCTAGAGTATTTTTGGGTATGACGCTACAAGCTTGGCACATCTGAATTTGGGTATTTTGTCTTCTCAGCAAATCCTCTCCAGCTCTGTCAGGTTGGATGGGGAATGTTGCTGCACAGCCATTTTAAGGTCTCTACCAGAGATGTTAGATGGGGTTCAAGTCTGGGCTCTGGCTGGGCCACTCAAGGACATTCAGAGACTCCCTCTCTCCCTACTGTCTCTGTCATCCCTCCCGTCCTCCCTCCCTCCCTCCCTACTGTCTCTGTCCCCCCCTCCCTCCCTCCTATCCCGCCCCCTCCCTCCCACAGAGCTGTCACACAGATGATCAAGAGCCAAGTAATGACACAGAGAGAAGAAGGTTTAAACACTGACTGGCACAGAAAATGCTCTTTGAAATGCTGAGTCACTCTCCCCATCCAGTCTGTTCCGTTAGCTAGTCTGGGACCGTTTGACAGCACAGACAGACGTGCCTGCTTAGGAGACTGTGGGCTGGCTAATTAAGGGGGTGGTGCTGTGTCGTACACGATGAGGCAGTAGTTTGATCATAAATCGTCTTGCTCCGCGTTGAGACTGGGGGGGCCATGTGTCTGTGTGTGTGTCTGTTTGTGTGTCTGTGTGTGTGTATGGGTGTCAGTGTGTGTCAGTGTGTGTGTGTGTCAGTGTGTGTGTCAGTGTGTGTGTGTCAGTGTGTGTGTGTGTGTGTGTGTGTGTGTGTCAGTGTGTCTGTGTGTGTGTGTGTCAGTGTGTGTGTCAGTGTGTGTGTCAGTGTGTGTGTGTGTGTGTGTGTGTGTGTCAGTGTGTGTGTGTGTGTGTGTCGTACTTGTATTTGAGGTTGATGTCAGACACTCTCCAGGCGTTCTGCATGTCAAAGCCCATCCTCTTAACCTCCATCTGCAGCCTCTGACGAACATGGTCACCTACACAGAGAGAAAGAGGACATGGTCACCTACACACAGAGAGAAAGAGGACATGGTCACCTACACAGAGAGAGAAAGAGGACATGGTCACCTACACAGAGAGAGAAAGAGGACATGGTCACCTACACAGAGAGAAAGAGGACATGGTCACCTACACAGAGAGAGAAAGAGGACATGGTCACCTACACAGAGAGAGAAAGAGGACATGGTCACCTACACAGAGAGAGAAAAAGGACATGGTCACCTGTCTGAGGGAAAGGGAGGATGTGATATGAACACAATGGGTACAACGAGGGAACCAGAACCCTGAGTTCATTAATTCTTAAGCACAAAAATCGGTATATTCTCTGTGCATTACTGTGTATCCGCGGGCACACACACGTTTGTCTGTTAGGAGTGAAGTGATAAAGGCTATTAACAATTCAGTTCTCTGAGCCGTAAACTCAAAAACGTATTGTCTGTCTGTCTGTCTGTCTGTCTGTCTGTCTGTCTGTCTGTCTGTCTGTCTGTCTGTCTGTCTGTCTGTCTGTCTGTCTGTCTGTCTGTCTGTCTGTCTGTCTGTCTGTCTGTCTGTCTGTCTGTCTGTCTGTCTGTCTGTCTGTCTGTCTGTCTGTCTGTCTGTCTGTCTGTCTGTCTGTCTGTCTGTCTGTCTGTCTGTCTGTCTGTCTGTCTGTCTGTCTGTCTGTCTGTCTGTCTGTCTGTCTGTCTGTCTGTCTGTCTGTCTGTCTGTCTGTCTGTCTGTCTGTCTGTCTGTCTGTCTGTCTGTCTGTCTGTCTGTCTGTCTGTCTGTCTGTCTGTCTGTCTGTCTGTCTGTCTGTCTGTCTGTCTGTCTGTCTGTCTGTCTGTCTGTCTGTCTGTCTGTCTGTCTGTGCGTGACTCTGACCTGGTCTACAGAGGTGTAGGTGCTGGTCCTCGTCATCAGTGCTGCTCCCCAGACACCAGGCGTGGTAGGCCAGGGCGAACAGATCCTCCAGCCTGCCAGGGTTGGCTATGGCCCGGTTCAGACGTCTCAGCCACTCCTGGCACTGCTTGAAGGTGGAGAAGTGGCATCTGAGGAGATAACAGAACAACAACAAAAAGGACAGGAAGTCAGAGGATGGTCAGGACCTTTAAAAGCATCATCACAGTTTCACCACATCATCACTGTTTCACCACATCATCACGGTTTCACCACAGTCTCACCACATTATCACGGTTTCACCACATCATCGCAGTCTCACCACATCATCACTGTTTCACCACATCATCACATCATCACAGTCTCACCACATCATCACTGTCTCACCACATCATCACGGTTTCACCACAGTCTCACCACATCATCACGGTTTCACCACAGTCTCACCACATCATCACGGTTTCACCACAGTCTCACCACATTATCACGGTTTCACCACATTATCACATTATCACCACATCATCACGGTTTCACCACATCATCACGGTTTCACCACATCATCACAGTCTCACCACATCATCACGGTTTCACCAGTCTCACCACATTATCACGGTTTCACCACATTATCACATTATCACCACATCATCACGGTTTCACCACATCATCACGGTTTCACCACATTATCACGGTTTCACCACATCATCACGGTTTCACCACAGTCTCACCACATTATCACGGTTTCACCACATCATCACGGTTTCACCACAGTCTCACCACATTATCACGGTTTCACCACATCATCACAGTCTCACCACATCACAGTCTCACCACATCATCACAGTCTCACCACATCATCACAGTGTCACCACATCATCACAGTGTCACCACATCATCACAGTGTCACCACATCATCACAGTGTCACCACATCATCACAGTGTCACCACATCATCAGTGTCACCACATCATCAGTGTCACCACATCATCAGTGTCACCACATCATCAGTGTCACCACATCATCAGTGTCACCACATCATCACAGTCTCACCACATCATCGACCATCGCGTGGACAGGAAGACTATCTTCTATCAACACATCTACTCTGCTACACGCGCAACACTGACCCTGTTGGAGCTAGAAACACCAGCAACACTGACCCTGTTGGAGCTAGAAACACCAGCAACACTGACCCTGTTGGAGCTAGAAACACCAGCATTACTGCCCTGTTGGAGCTAGAAACACCAGCATTACTGCCCTGTTGGAGCTAGAAACACCAGCATTACTGCCCTGTTGGAGCTAGAAACACCAGCATTACTGACCCTGTTGGAGCTAGAAACACCAGCATTACTGCCCTGTTGGAGCTAGAAACACAAGCATTACAGCCCTGTTGGAGCTAGAAACACCAGCATTACTGCTCTGTTGGAGCTAGAAACACCAGCATTACTGCCCTGTTGGAGCTAGAAACACAAGCATTACTGCCCTGTTGGAGCTAGAAACACAAGCATTACTGCACTGTTGGAGCTAGAAACACCAGCATTACTGCCCTGTTGGAGCTAGAAACACCAGCATTACTGCCCTGTTGGAGCTAGAAACACAAGCATTACTGCCCTGTTGGAGCTAGAAACACAAGCATTACTGCCCTGTTGGAGCTAGAAACACCAGCATTACTGTACTGTTGGAGCTAGAAACACAAGCATTACTGCTCTGTTGGAGCTAGAAACACAAGCATTACTGCCCTGTTGGAGCTAGAAACACCAGCTACTGACCCTGTTGGAGCTAGAAACACCAGCTACTGACCCTGTTGGAGCTAGAAACACCAGCTACTGACCCTGTTGGAGCTAGAAACACAAGCATTACTGCCCTGTTGGAGCTAGAAACACCAGCTACTGACCCTGTTGGAGCTAGAAACACCAGCATTACTGTACTGTTGGAGCTAGAAACACAAGCATTACTGCCCTGTTGGAGCTAGAAACACAAGCATTACTGCACTGTTGGAGCTAGAAACACCAGCATTACTGCCCTGTTGGAGCTAGAAACACAAGCATTACTGCTCTGTTGGAGCTAGAAACACAAGCATTACTGCCCTGTTGGAGCTAGAAACACCAGCTACTGACCCTGTTGGAGCTAGAAACACCAGCATTACTGTACTGTTGGATCTAGAAACACCAGCATTACTGCCCTGTTGGAGCTAGAAACACAAGCATTACTGCACTGTTGGAGCTAGAAACACAAGCATTACTGCCCTGTTGGAGCTAGAAACACAAGCATTACTACCCTGTTGGAGCTAGAAACACAAGCATTACTGCACTGTTGGAGCTAGAAACACAAGCATTACTGCTCTGTTGGAGCTAGAAACACCAGCATTACTGCCCTGTTGGAGCTAGAAACACAAGCATTACTGCCCTGTTGGAGCTAGAAACACAAGCATTACTGCTCTGTTGGAGCTAGAAACACAAGCATTACTGCCCTGTTGGAGCTAGAAACACAAGCATTACTGCTCTGTTGGAGCTAGAAACACAAGCATTACTGCTCTGTTGGAGCTAGAAACATAAGCATTACTGCCCTGTTGGAGCTAGAAACACAAGCATTACTGCTCTGTTGGAGCTAGAAACACAAGCATTACTGCTCTGTTGGATCTAGAAACACAAGCATTACTGCACTGTTGGAGCTAGAAAGACAAGCATTACTGCCCTGTTGGAGCTAGAAACACAAGCATTACTGCTCTGTTGGAGCTAGAAACATAAGCATTACTGCCCTGTTGGAGCTAGAAACACCAGCATTACTGCCCTGTTGGAGCTAGAAACACCAGCATTACTGCCCTGTTGGAGCTAGAAACACAAGCATTACTGCCCTGTTGGAGCTAGAAACACCAGCATTACTGCCCTGTTGGAGCTAGAAACACCAGCATTACTGCCCTGTTGGAGCTAGAAACACCAGCATTACTGCCCTGTTGGAGCTAGAAACACCAGCATTACTGCCCTGTTGGAGCTAGAAACACCAGCATTACTGCCCTGTTGGAGCTAGAAACACCAGCATTACTGCCCTGTTGGAGCTAGAATAGAGCTAAAAACACCAGCATTACTGCCCTGTTGGAGCTAGAAACACCAGCATTACGTGGTAAAAGCCATCACAATCAAAGACATGGAAATACTTCTGATGTGTGTGTGTTTATGAGAGAGAAAGTGGGCTCTTAGTTCAGTTGAAAACTCAAGTCTTTACAACAACAACAACAAAAAAACACACAAAAAAGCCATCTAAATGTTTTTTGAGCCAAACCAGTTCTTAAGCAAACTTCATGACATCTGTTTTCCAACTCCGAGCAAAATAACAAAGAGGTCGTTCTCTCAACAGTTCTCACTAGTAGAAATATTGTGGAAAATCCATCCATCCACACACACACACAAACGAGACTATTGCCAAGTATCCTTGTTTTAGAACTGAGCTTATAAATGCAGTTAAATATTTTTTAAAAAAAAGTTTTTTTTAAATGTCAAATCAATCAACCATGAATCAAAAATGAATACTATTATGAAAACAAATCTTATTTTTGATCTGGTAGAAAAACAGAAGAAAAAAAACTGATTCATGGGGCATCAACCTGACCAATCACCACAGGTCACTGGCCAGTGTAGTTATCAACCTGACCAATCACCACAGGTCACTGGCCAGTGTAGTTATCAACCTGACCAATCACCATAGGTCACTGGCTAGTGTAGTTATCAATCTGACCAATCACCACAGGTCACTGGCCAGTGTAGTTATCAGTCTGACCAATCACCATAGGTCACTGGCCAGTGTAGTTATCAGTCTGACCAATCACCATAGGTCACTGGCCAGTGTAGTTATCAACCTGACAAATCACCACAGGTCAACCTGACCAATCACCATAGGTCACTGGCCAGTGTAGTTATCAGTCTGACCAATAACCATAGGTCACTGGCCAGTGTAGTTATCAATCTGACCAATCACCATAGGTCACTGGCCAGTGTAGTTATCAGTCTGACCAATAACCAAAGGTCACTGGCCAGTGTAGTTATCAGTCTGACCAATAACCATAGGTCACTGGCCAGTGTAGTTATCAATCTGACCAATCACCATAGGTCACTGGCCAGTGTAGTTATCAGTCTGACCAATCACCATAGGTCACTGGCCAGTGTAGTTATCAATCTGACCAATCACCATAGGTCACTGGCCAGTGTAGTTATCAATCTGACCAATCACCATAGGTCACTGGCCAGTGTAGTTATCAATCTGACCAATCACCATAGGTCACTGGCCAGTGTAGTTATCAATCTGACCAATCACCATAGGTCACTGGCCAGTGTAGTTATCAATCTGACCAATCACCATAGGTCACTGGCCAGTGTAGTTATCAATCTGACCAATCACCATAGGTCACTGGCCAGTGTAGCTATCAATCTGACCAATCACCATAGGTCACTGGCCAGTGTAGTTATCAGTCTGACCAATCACCAAAGGTCACTGGCCAGTGTAGTTATCAGTCTGACCAATAACCATAGGTCACTGGCCAGTGTAGTTATCAATCTGACCAATCACCATAGGTCACTGGCCAGTGTAGTTATCAGTCTGACCAATCACCATAGGTCACTGGCCAGTGTAGTTATCAGTCTGACCAATCACCATAGGTCACTGGCCAGTGTAGTTATCAATCTGACCAATCACCATAGGTCACTGGCCAGTGTAGTTATCAGTCTGACCAATCACCAAAGGTCACTGGCCAGTGTAGTTATCAGTCTGACCAATAACCATAGGTCACTGGCCACTGTAGTTATCAATCTAACCAATCACCATAGGTCACTGGCCAGTGTAGTTTTCAATCTGACCAATCACCATAGGTGACTGGCCAGTGTAGTGATCAGTCTGACCAATCACCATAGGTCACTGGCCAGTGTAGTTATCAGTCTGACCAATAACCATAGGTCACTGGCCAGTGTAGTTATCAATCTGACCAATCACCATAGGTCACTGGCCAGTGTAGTTATCAGTCTGACCAATCACCATAGGTCACTGGCCAGTGTAGTTATCAATCTGACCAATCACCATAGGTCACTGGCCAGTGTAGTTATCAATCTGACCAATCACCATAGGTCACTGGCCAGTGTAGTTATCAGTCTGACCAATCACCATAGGTCACTGGCCAGTGTAGTTATCAGTCTGACCAATCACCATAGGAGTTTCTCTCTTTTTACCTGACAACTTTAGAGTCCTTGCAGGTGATGTGCAGTTGAAACATGTGTCGGCTCTCCACACTCTCGATCAGCATCAGAGGTACCTGTAGGGGGAGCCAGAGAGACATGACATTACACAGGACCCACAACACTTCTAGTTTAGCTACGCTATTGTAGAGTAGGCTGCGAGCCCGAGGAGGTAGCCAGACATTCCCCCCCCCACACACACAGCAGAGGTAGCACTTCAGTGGGGATTGGAAGATGACATTGGTGCTAGACTTAACTCTCCCCATTGGTTATGTAAATTCAGTCAAGCCTCTGTTTAGGTATATAGGCCTAAAACGGACCACACAACAACATCTCCATAGCAACACCAATATCTAGCCTTTTAAAAAACAGCAGCATCACTTGAACTTCCTTATAAAATCATCACATTGCAAGTTAAATCACCTTTCAATAAACTAGAAAGTTTATATGTCAAGGTATTTACACTTTTCATTGTTGTCATATAGTAAATTGCCACACAGTTAATCTCATTCATACAAAAACAACAACCATTATACAACCATATAAATCATTTTAGGTCAAGGCCTGTAGTCTATTCTAGAGTGTTCCCTCTGTCATGCTGAGCCTGATTCTAGAGTGTTCCCTCTGTCATGCTGAGCCTGATTCTAGAGTGTTCCCTCTGTCATGCTGAGCCTGATTCTAGAGTGTTCCCTCTGTCATGCTGAGCCTGATTCTAGAGTGTTCCCTCTGTCATGCTGAGCCTGATTCTAGAGTGTTCCCTCTGTCATGCTGAGCCTGATTCTAGAGTGTTCCCTCTGTCATGCTGAGCCTGATTCTAGAGTGTTCCTTCTGTCATGCTGAGCCTGATTCTAGAGTGTTCCCTCTGTCATGCTGAGCCTGATTCTAGAGTGTTCCCTCTGTCATGCTGAGCCTGATTCTAGAGTGTTCCCTCTGTCATGCTGAGCCTGATTCTAGAGTGTTCCCTCTGTCATGCTGAGCCTGATTCTAGAGTGTTCCCTCTGTCATGCTGAGCCTGATTCTAGAGTGTTCCCTCTGTCATGCTGAGCCTGATTCTAGAGTGTTCCTTCTGTCATGCTGAGCCTGATTCTAGAGTGTTCCCTCTGTCATGCTGAGCCTGATTCTAGAGTGTTCCCTCTGTCATGCTGAGCCTGATTCTAGAGTGTTCCCTCTGTCATGCTGAGCCTGATTCTAGAGTGTTCCCTCTGTCATGCTGAGCCTGATTCTAGAGTGTTCCCTCTGTCATGCTGAGCCTGATTCTAGAGTGTTCCATCTGTCATGCTGAGCCTGATTCTAGAGTGTTCCCTCTGTCATGCTGAGCCTGATTCTAGAGTGTTCCCTCTGTCATGCTGAGCCTGATTCTAGAGTGTTCCCTCTGTCATGCTGAGCCTGATTCTAGAGTGTTCCCTCTGTCATGCTGAGCCTGATTCTAGAGTGTTCCCTCTGTCATGCTGAGCCTGATTCTAGAGTGTTCCCTCTGTCATGCTGAGCCTGATTCTAGAGTGTTCCCTCTGTCATGCTGAGCCTGATTCTAGAGTGTTCCCTCTGTCATGCTGAGCCTGATTCTAGAGTGTTCCCTCTGTCATGCTGAGCCTGATTCTAGAGTGTTCCCTCTGTCATGCTGAGCCTGATTCTAGAGTGTTCCCTCTGTCATGCTGAGCCTGATTCTAGAGTGTTCCCTCTGTCATGCTGAGCCTGATTCTAGAGTGTTCCCTCTGTCATGCTGAGCCTGATTCTAGAGTGTTCCCTCTGTCATGCTGAGCCTGATTCTAGAGTGTTCCCTCTGTCATGCTGAGCCTGATTCTAGAGTGTTCCCTCTGTCATGCTGAGCCTGATTCTAGAGTGTTCCCTCTGTCATGCTGAGCCTGATTCTAGAGTGTTCCCTCTGTCATGCTGAGCCTGATTCTAGAGTGTTCCCTCTGTCATGCTGAGCCTGATTCTAGAGTGTTCCCTCTGTCATGCTGAGCCTGATTCTAGAGTGTTCCATCTGTCATGCTGAGCCTGATTCTAGAGTGTTCCCTCTGTCATGCTGAGCCTGATTCTAGAGTGTTCCCTCTGTCATGCTGAGCCTGATTCTAGAGTGTTCCCTCTGTCATGCTGAGCCTGATTCTAGAGTGTTCCCTCTGTCATGCTGAGCCTGATTCTAGAGTGTTCCCTCTGTCATGCTGAGCCTGATTCTAGAGTGTTCCCTCTGTCATGCTGAGCCTGATTCTAGAGTGTTCCCTCTGTCATGCTGAGCCTGTCGTGTTCCATTACCGCAGCTCTGTTATTGGTCCACGGGGTCAGAGGTGTTAATGACGTCACTCCAAACTCAACAGTTATACAATTACCCAATGAGGCTTGACTTTTGATTGGGGCTGACCAATCACCATCCACGCTGGTGGGTGGGTGGGTGTGTGGGGGGGGGTTAGATTGCTTCCAATTGAAAAGTTAAAATGAGATTTTATTCTTCTAGGGTGCACATTAATCGAGCAGCAGTCAGTCTGAACCGAACAGAGAATTAATGACAGAAGCTCGTCTAGACTGTGAGGGAGGACGGGGGGGAGCCGAGGGTTGCCATTGACACAATGTACTCACAGAAATGTGATTGTCCACACCTGGATAGGTCTACAACACAGTAACAGGCACCAGGAACAGAGAGGGAGAAGAAACAGACCGAGCGAGGGGGAGCAGAGAGACAAAAAGGGGGAGCAAAGAGAGAAAGAGGGGGGGAGCAGAGAGAGAGAGAGAGAGAGAAAGAGGGGGAGCAGAGAGAGAGAGAGAAAGAGGGGGAGCAGAGAGAGAGAGAGAGAGAGAGAGAGAGGGAGCAGAGAGAGAGAGAGAGAGAGAGAGGGGGGGGAGCAGAGAGAGAGAGAGAGAGAGAGAGGGGGGGAGCAGAGAGAGAGAGAGAGAGGGGGGGGGAGCAGAGAGAGAGAGAGAGAGAGGGGGGGAGCAGAGAGAGAGAGAGGGGGGGAGCAGAGAGAGAGAGAGAGAGAGAGACAGAGGGGGAGCAGAGAGAGAGAGAGAGAGAGAGAGAGAGAGAGAGAGAGAAAGAGGGGGAGCAGAGAGAGAGGGGGAGCAGAGAGAGAGAGAGAGAGAGAGAGAGAGAGAAAGAGGGGGAGCAGAGAGAGAGAGAGAGAGAAAGGGGGGGAGCAGAGAGAGAGAGAGAGAGAGAGAGAAAGAGGGGGAGCAGAGGGAGAGAGAGAGAAAGAGGGGGAGCAGAGGGAGAGAGAGAGAAAGAGGGGGAGCAGAGAGAAAGAGGGGGAGCAGAGAGAGAGAAATAGGGGGAGCAGAGAGAGAGAGAAAGAGGGGGAGCAGAGAGAGAGAGAAAGAGGGAGAGCAGAGAGAGAGAGAGAAAGAGGGGGAGGAGAGAGAGAGAAAGAGGGGGAGCAGAGAGAGAGAGAGACAGAGGGGGAGCAGAGAGAGAGAGAGACAGAGGGGGAGCAGAGAGAGAGAGAAAGAGGGAGAGCAGAGAGAGAAAGAGGGAGAGCAGAGAGAGAAAGAGGGAGAGCAGAGAGAGAGAGAGAAAGAGGGAGAGCAGAGAGAGAGAGAGAAAGAGGGGGAGCAGAGAGAAAGAGGGAGAGCAGAGAGAGAGAGAAAGAGGGAGAGCAGAGAGAGAGAGAAAGAGGGAGAGCAGAGAGAGAGAGAAAGAGGGAGAGCAGAGAGAGAGAGAAAGAGGGGGAGCAGAGAGAGAGAGAGAGAAAGAGGGGGAGCAGAGAGAGAAAGAGGGAGAGCAGAGAGCGAAGCAGAGAGAGAGAGGGAGAGCAGAGAGAGAAGCAGAGAGAGAGAGGGAGAGCAGAGAGAAGCAGAGAGAGAAAGAGGGAGAGCAGAGAGAGAAAGAGAAAGAGCAGAGAGAGAAAGAGGGGGAGCAGAGAGAGAACGGTGTCAAGACGGGAAGAAATGGAAAAATGATTAAACTAAAGAAATAAAACAGAAGGAAGTGGAGGTTAAATGGAACATCAAAAGACAGTGAGCTAAAGATGGAAGATAATAAACTGAAGCAGAGAAAAAAAATCACAAGGTAGAACCACAACCAAGAGAAGGAGAGAAGAGAAGAAAAGAGAAGGAAATAAGAGAAGGAGAGAAGAGAAGGAGAGAAGGAGAGAAGAGAAGGAGAGAAGGAGAGAAGAGAAGAAAAGGAGAGAAGAGAAGGAGAGAAGGAGAGAAGAGAAGAAAAGGAGAGAAGAGAAGGAGAGAAGAGAAGGAGAGAAGACGAGAAAAGGAGAGAAGAGAAGGAGAGAAGACGAGAAAAGAGAAGGAGAGAAGAGAAGGAGAGAAGAGAAGGAGAGAAGACGAGAACAGAGAAGGAGAGAAGAGAAGGAGAGAAGGAGAGAAGAGAAGGAGAGAAGAGAAGGAGAGAAGAGAAGAGAAGAGGAGAGAAGACGAGAAAAGAGAAGGAGAGAAGAGAAGGAGAGAAGACGAGAAAAGAGAAGGAGAGAAGAGAAGGAGAGAAGAGAAGGAGAGAAGGAGAGAAGAGAAGGAGAGAAGAGAAGGAGAGAAGAGAAGGAGAGAAGGAGAGAAGAGAAGGAGAGAAGGAGAGAAGAGAAGAAAAGGAGAGAAGAGAAGGAGAGAAGAGAAGGAGAGAAGAGAAGGAGAGAAGAGAAGGAGAGAAGAGAAGGAGAGAAGAAAAGGAGAGAAGAGAAGGAGAGAAGAGAAGGAGAGAAGGAGAGAAGAGAAGAAAAGGAGAGAAGAGAAGGAGAGAAGAGAAGGAGAGAAGGAGAGAAGAGAAGAAAAGAAAAGGAGAGAAGAGAAGGAGAGAAGAGAAGGAGAGAAGGAGAGAAGAGAAGAAAAGGAGAGAAGAGAAGGAGAGAAGAGAAGGAGAGAAGACGAGAAAAGGAGAGAAGAGAAGGAGAGAAGACGAGAAAAGAGAAGGAGAGAAGAGAAGGAGAGAAGAGAAGGAGAGAAGACGAGAACAGAGAAGGAGAGAAGAGAAGGAGAGAAGGAGAGAAGAGAAGGAGAGAAGAGAAGGAGAGAAGAGAAGAGAAGGAGAGAAGAGAAGAGAAGAGGAGAGAAGGAGAGAAGAAAAGGAGAGAAGAAAAGGAGAGAAGAGAAGAGAAGGAGAGAAGAGAAGAAAAGGAGAGAAGAGAAGGAGAGAAGACGAGAAAAGAGAAGGAGAGAAGAGAAGGAGAGAAGAGAAGGAGAGAAGAGAAGGAGAGAAGAGAAGAAAATGAGAGAAGAGAAGGAGAGAAGAGAAATAACCTCAATGGGCTCAAAGGGTGAGAACAGAGCGATTAGAAGGAGGTGGCTTAGGGGAGAGAGCTGGTTGGCTAACGGTTACTAACGGTTACTACAGTTCATCTGTGCCTCTGACTAGGTTCAGTGCAGGACCCTGCTTGCACTGTGAAACGCCAATCCTTCACTTCTCTTCTTTGAGATGTTGCTTAATCCTGGCTATAGACAGAGAAAACATCGGCAGAATGCCAAACCTACTGTACGGCGTGCCACTTTTCAGAAATGTTACTTAACGTTTACTACTAGAAATGTTGCTAAACCCTACATATTACCCAGAATACTTTTCAACAAACAGAGCAAACAGACAGTGTAAAGGGAGAAAAAACCCCCAGGGAATTTAACATTTTGATATGAAGGAAGCATAAACTCTGACAGTGGAGACCTATGTGAGTCCTGCTACAAGGCCTCTGCAAGCTGAGGGAGGAGGAATCTCTCTGCCAGGTCAGTGAATGAAAACAACTAGGCTGTTTGTATTACAGCAGGGGCTGATGTCAGTAGGAGGGGACGTGTGTGTGTGTGTGTGTGTGTCTGTCTACGCAAGTAAGGAATCATTGGCACCGGCTCCCTAAAACCCCAGAGGCCACGTCAAAACAGTCCTGGCTGGTGAGATCAGAGACACTGCTCAATGCATCGCTCTCTGTGGTGACCAGCGCACTGCCAAGCACCGAGGGTGAGGAGGGGGCCCAAGCACCAGGGGGTGAGGAGGAGGACCAAGCACCAGGGGGTGAGGAGGGGGCCCAAGCACCAGGGGGTGAGGAGGGGGCCCAAGCACCAGGGGGTGAGGAGGGGGCCCAAGCACCAGGGGGTGAGGAGGGGGCCCAAGCACCAGGGGGTGAGGAGGGGGCCCAAGCACCAGGGGGTGAGGAGGCTAGAGGAGGACCAAGCACCAGGGGGTGAGGCTAGAGGAGGACCAAGCACCAGGGGGTGAGGAGGCTAGAGAAGGACCAAGCACCAGGGGGTGAGGAGGCTAGAGAAGGACCAAGCACCAGGGGGTGAGGAGGCTAGAGAAGGACCAAGCACCAGGGGGTGAGGAGGCTAGAGAAGGACCAAGCACCAGGGGGTGAGGAGGCTAGAGGAGGACCAAGCACCAGGGGGTGAGAAGGCTAGAGAAGGACCAAGCACCAGGGGGTGAGGAGGCTAGAGGAGGACCAAGCACCAGGGGGTGAGGAGGCTAGAGGAGGACCAAGCACCAGGGGGTGAGGAGGCTAGAGGAGGACCAAGCACCAGGGGATGATGAGGCTAGAGGGGGCCATTAGGAAGCAGGCTGTGTGTTCATCATGTCTTACATTGATGACGGAGTCCTTGAACTTGATGTGGAGCCTGTAGTTGGAGATGGCGATGACGGCGTCGTCGGCTCGGCCCAGATACTCCACCCCTTCCCCCTGAAGAGCTGGGAACGGCACCTGGAGAGGACGCAAACGTCAATACAAAAGGTTAAGACTACAACGACGCAACGTTAAAAAGACAACACCAGATCAACGGTGTGATAAGGAAAAACTGGGAAAAAATATAAATCTATTTTTTAAATCAGGAAACAAAACGCAACACAACATTAAAACACTGCAGTGTTACATCCACTTTAGACCTGAATAATTATCATCCTCGTCTCCCCTCTCCCCGTGTACTCTGTCCCCGTGTACTCTGTCCCCGTGTACTCTGTCCCCGTGTACTCTGTCCCCGTGTACTCTGTCCCCGTGTACTCTGTCCCCGTGTACTCTGTCCCCGTGTACTCTGTCCCCGTGTACTCTGTCCCCAGTGTACTCTGTCCCAGTGTACTCTGTCCCAGTGTACTCTGTCCCAGTGTACTCTGTCCCAGTGTACTCTGTCAGGGGTGAACAGCCACACACACATCAAACCAGAACAAAATAAAATGGAGACCAGTGGACAACCAATCTCTTAAAAAAACACACTCGTCTCCACCAGGAATCACACAATATTAAAATACAGTACAATGACACGCCCTGTGTGTTTCCTGGGCTGTTTCTGGAGGACTTGTTATGATCTAAGATGGATTTAGTCTTCTGAAGAGAGACAAAAACTGCACTGCTCAGCTATATACACTCACTGAACCTTACAGATTGACTGGACAATGGTTACCATGGAGATCTGCTTTGGTTAAAAACAGCATAGAAATAGAATGACTAGATTCTATTTCTAATGGTAAAGAGGACCGCATGGATAGGAGAGGGGAGAGAGGGAGAGGGGAGAGAGAGAGCGAGAGGGGAGCGAGAGAGCAAGTGGGAGAGGGTAGAGAGAGCGAGAGGGGAGCGAGAGAGCAAGTGGGAGAGGGTAGAGAGAGCGAGAGGGGAGCGAGAGAGCAAGTGCGAGAGGTTAGAGAGAACGAGAAGGGAGCGAGAGAGCCAGAGAGATCCCTAGGGACGTAATACCTCACTACAAACAGAAAGCCACTGAGCAGCGCCTCTACCCAGTGGCCAGACACTACGCCGCTCCCTGGCTGGCGTACCCTTCCAGAACATGGGGACAGTTGGTGGAAAATTAAAAAAAGAGTGCTTGCGGCAGTCCCAATTAGCACATAGCCGTACTAGCATAAAACGACCTCTGTGAGAGATGCGGGTTGGTCTTTGAGCCTGACTGAGCAGGCCGACAGGCTAAACAGGACGGCAGGGAAGTTGAAGGGTGTGTGTGTGTGTGATGGCTCTCAAACCTTCTATTAACATTCCAGCTAACGTGGCCATTGTATTAGTCCCCTTAGACCCCAGCCCTCAGCCCAGATTCCCCAGGGACGCATCCTAAACCGTAGCCTATTCCCCATAAGGGCTCTGGTCAAAAGTAGTGCACTATTTAGGGAATAGGGTGCGAATCGAGACTCGAGGGAGGGACAAGAGCCACGCATTAAGATAATTGGTTTCCGTCACAATATAATAGAACACATTCTTCATTTCCTTCAGAAGCAGCCATTTAGCTGCTTAAAAACCCAACCAAACCAGGTGGAGAGGGATCCGGGGGGGGGGGGGGGGGGGGGGGGGGAGACTAACAAAGGAAGTGGACTGTGCCCAAACTCCAAATGGATGGCTCACGTCGTCTAAAAACAGGATTTCCCCAGACCCTGTTTTAATGGGTTCTTACCACCCTGTTTCAGCTCTACATTCAAATATCCAAATCACCATCAAAAAAACATGGATTATTCGTTTCAGCTGTGTAGTGGGGGGGGGGGGAGGACAGAGTTAGAGAAACCCTGTTCTAAAACAGGAAGCCCATTATGCACGTGTTACTACACCCCCCCCCCCCCCCCCCAAAAAAAAAAAATTAGCTTGAACTCTTCCCTCAATTCAACATTTAATCATACTTTACTGAGAATGATTTCATAGTGACGGTGACAAATTATGCCTCTGTTGGTGTTTTTATTAAAGTGGAGAGAGGCGACAGCTGAGGAACATCTGTGAGGTGTGAGGGAGGTTTTACAGAGTGTCTAAATGACATCGAATCACGAGTAGAGGTCCCATTTTCCTCCGGCTGGAACAAAGCTGAAGGCTTGTTCGTCGGTGTCACTATCAGGTCTGTAAAGCAAAGTGGGAGACGTTTTACTGTGTGTGTTTCAGTGTGTGTGTGTTTCAGTGTGTGTGTGTTTCAGTGTGTGTGTGTTTCAGTGTTTCAGTGTGTGTGTGTGTGTTTCAGTGTGTGTGTGTGTGTTTCAGTGTGTGTGTGTGTGTGTTTCAGTGTGTGTGTGTGTGTGTGTGTGTGTTTCAGTGTGTGTGTGTGTGTGTGTGTGTGTTTCAGTGTGTGTGTGTGTGTGTGTGTCAGTGTGTGTGTGTGTGTGTGTGTGTGTGTGTGTGAGTGTGTGTGTCTGGGGAATTGAAGAACATCTCTAACCAATACTTATATATATATATTTTTTCCCCACTCAAGTATTTGTGACGCCGTGTGCCGGGACCTTCTTGACGAGCGAAAAGTGGTTTATCGTTGTTATGCTGTGAGAATTCATTAGGAGAGAGACTACAACACCTCAATTATAATGATTCTATTTTACACACGCATCAAAAACACTGTTCATGTTGTTGCCTAGAGACACACAATACCGCACTGCCTCATTACAGCCAGAATGTGCCGAGTCGTCCCCAGCAGATCCTACTTTTAGAGTTTGAAAATACACAGCACGCAGGGGAGATGTCTGAAGAGCAGGTACACTTGAGACAACATCATTAGCGAACGCAGGGCTGGGAAAGCTGTAGCCTAGAGTGTACAGTACAGAAAACAGACTGAGCAGCAGGAGCACGTGACTGGGCCTGGGGACAAGATAAATCCTACGTGTGTCTGCACTGGAGAAGAGAGAAAAAGAAAAAAGAAAAAACAACAAGAAAACACTTTGTCATTTCGTAATCTAGGCTATTTATTAGGATTCTCAGAAGCTCCCCGTTCTCTCTGATGAAATGAATGATCGGAGAAATGGGTCACAGGAAGGAGATGATGATGTCACTTCCCCCCTCTTCTTTTTGCAGGCTTCGGATTGAATAGAGGCCGTGACGACGGTAAAGCCCCAGTGCAATCAAATGTGATATTACTGTGTATTATGTATTTTATATATATATATATATATTATATGTATTATGTATTTTATATATATATATATATATTATATGTATTATGTATTTTATATATATATATTATATATTTGATGTGTATTATGTATTTTGTAAATATTATATATTTTATGTGTATTATGTATTTTATATATATTATATATGTATTATGTATTTTATATATATTATATGTATTATATATATTATATGTATTATATATTTTATGTATTTTAGATGTATTATATATATTATATGTATTATATATTTTATGTGTATTATATATTATATATATATTATATGTATTATATATTTTATGTGTATTATATATTATATATATATTATATGTATTATATATTTTATGTGTATTATATATTATATATATATTATATGTATTATATATTTTATGTATTTTAGATGTATTATATATATTATATGTATTATATATTTTATGTGTATTATATATTATATATATATTATATGTATTATATATTTTATGTGTATTATATATTATATATATATTATATGTATTATATATTTTATGTGTATTATATATTATATATATATTATATGTATTATATATTTTATGTGTATTATATATTATATATATATTATATGTATTATATATTTTATGTGTATTATATATTATATATATATTATATGTATTATATATTTTATATGTATTATATATATTATATGTATTATGTATTTTATATATATATATTATATATTTTATGTGTATTATGTATTTTATATATATTGTATTATATATTTTATGTGTATTATGTATTTTATATATATTGTATTATATATTTTATGTGTATTATGTATTTTATATACAGTGCGTTCAGATCGGACTTTTCCCCAAAAAATGTTACGTTACATTTTTATTCTAAAAGGGATCCCCCCCGCGTCAATCTACACACAATACCCCATAATTTTTAAAAAACGTTTTGAATTTGTATCTATTTTTATTTAATCACATAACTATTCAGAGCCTTTACTCAGTTCTTTGTTGAATCACCTTTGGTAGCGATTAGAGCCTTGAGTCTTCTTGGGTATGACTTGGCACACCTGTATTTGGGGACTTTCTCCCATTCTTCTCAGCAGACCTGCACAGCGATTTTCAGGTCTCTCCAGATATGTTCGATGTGGTTTAAGTCCGGGCTCTGGCTGGTTCACTCAAGGATATTCAGAGACAAGTCCCGAAGCCACTCCTACGTTGTCTTGGCTGTGTGCTTAGGGTCGTTGTCCTGTTGGAAGGTTAACCTTTGCCCTGTCTGAGGTCCTGAGCAGGTTTTCATCAAGGATCTCTCTCATTTGCTCCGTTCATCTTTCCCTCGATCCTGACAAACATCCCCACAAAATGATGAGGCCACCACCACCATGCTTCACTGTAGGGATGGTGACAGGTTTCCCACAGACATGACACTTGGCATTCAGGCCAAAAAGTTACATGTTGGTTTCATCAGACCAGAAAATCTCGTTTCTCATGATCTGAGAGACTTTAGGTGCCTTTTGACAAACTCCAAGCGGGCTGTCATGTGCCTTTTACTGAGGAGTGGCTTCCGTCTGGCCACTCTACCATAAAGGCCTGATTGGTGGAGTGCTGCAGAGATGGTTGTCCTTCTGGAAGGTTCTCCCATCTCCACAGAGGAACTCTGGAGCTCTGTCAGAGTGACCATCGGGTTCTTGGTCATCTCCCTTACCAAGGCCCTTCTTCCCTGATTGCTCAGTTTGGCTGGGCGGCCAGCTCTAGGAAGAGTCTTGGTGGTTCCAAACTTCTTAAATTTAAGAATGATGGAGGCCACTGTGTTCTTGAGGACGTTCAATCCTGCAGAAATGTTGTGGTGTCCTTCCCCAGATCTGTGCCTCGACACATTTCTGTCTCGGAGCTCTACGGACAATTCCTTCGACCTCATGGCTTGGTTTTTGCTCTGACGTGCACTGTCAACTGTGGGACCTAATATAGACAGGTGTGTGCCTTTCCAAATAATTTCCAATCAATTGAATTTAACACAGGTGGACTCCAATCATCACCCCAAGGGTGATCAATGAAAACAAGATGCAACTGAGCACAATTTTGAGTGTCATAGCAAACGGTCTGAATAATTATGCAAATAAAATATGTTTTTTTACATTTTTAATACATTTGCAAACATTTCTTAAAATCTGGTTTCATTTCGTCATTATGGGATATCATCTGTGGATTGATGAGGATTTTTCATTTAATGAATCCATTTTAGAATAAGGCTGTTAAGTAATAAAATGTGGAAAAAGTCAAGGGGTCTGAATACTTTCCAAATGTGACAATACTGTCGCTGAGTCTAGACGGGGGGGATGTCTAATTAGCTTGCAGTAACCCCCAGTTAATGGGGCCGTAGAATTGGTTAGCAAATTACAGCCGGCAACCCTACTGGTCTGCCTGTGCCTTTAAAGACATCAGTTGGCAGTGTGGTACTATCATGGGAATGACTGTCTGAAATGGTACAGAGACAAAGAGAGAGGGAAAGAGGGGGGAACAAGAGACGAGGAGGACAGAGGGAGTGATAAACGAGAGAGGGAGCGACTAAACCGATGCCTAAAAAGGAGGGAGGTTGACTTGAATAAAACAAAACGGGTGCGAGGATCCTCTTGTGGGACAGCTGTGGGGAGGCCGACACACTTGGAACAACGCGTGGCAGACAGACCCAAACGGCTCATAAAAACCACTTCATCAGGAAGTCTATTTGTCACCCTCTCAGTCGGTCTCCCTGTGTTTGCCTATCTACAGGCAATATTGGATGACACACGGTCACACATCCATTTTCTCAACCAATCACAGAGCAGTTAAGACAGTCCCACAGCACCACAGAGCAGTTAAGACAGTTCCACAGAGCAGATAGACAGTCCCACAGAGCAGCTAGACAGTCCCACAGAGCAGCTAGACAGTCCCACAGAGCAGCTAGACAGTCCCACAGAGCAGCTAGACAGTCCCACAGAGCAGTTAAGACAGTCCCACAGAGCAGTTAGACAGTCCCACAGAGCAGTTAGACAGTCCCACAGAGCAGCTAGACAGTCCCACAGAGCAGCTAGACAGTCCCACAGAGCAGCTAGACAGTCCCACAGAGCAGCTAGACAGTCCCACAGAGCAGTTAGACAGTCCCACAGAGCAGTTACAGTCCCACAGAGCAGTTACAGTCCCACAGAGCAGTTAGACATTCCCACAGAGCAGTTAGACAGTCCCACAGAGCAGTTAGACAGTCCCACAGTCCCACAGAGCAGTTAGACAGTCCCACAGTCCCACAGAGCAGTTACAGTCCCATAGAGCAGTTAAGACAGTCCCACAGAGCAGTTAAGACAGTCCCACAGAGCAGTTAGACAGTCCCACAGAGCAGTTAGACAGTCCCACAGAGCAGTTAGACAGTCCCACAGAGCAGTTAGACAGTCCCACAGAGCAGTTAGACAGCACCACAGAGCAGTTAGACAGTCCCACAGCACCACAGAGCAGTAAAAGTATTAATCCATTGTATAGCTTGGCGCTCCTTGTCTATTAGAAGCTACAGTGCATCAGTCCGAGTAGATTGCAGCAGGTTGGAAGGGAATGCCATAACCCTAGAGAACATGCATTTTTCATGGGCTGCAGCTCCAACAAGAGAGGTTTGTGCTGCCATGCAAGAGCCAATCAAAGACAGGATCAAAGTCAGCAAGACAGGCGAGAGCCCGGAGACTTCCTTTAACCAGACAATAGGCGAAGTCCCAAATGGCACCCTATTTTCTATGTAGTGCACTAGTTTTGACCAGGGCCCATAGAAAGTAGTGCACTAGTTTTGACCAGGCCCCATAGAAAGTAGTGCACTAGTTTTGACCAGGGCCCATAGAAAGTAGTGCACTGCATAGGGAATAGGGTACATTGGGATGCAGAGGCCTTTCCAATCCTCTCAGATCTCCACTAGTAACTAGTGGCTAGGGTGAGGGTTGTTTCTGCTCAGGGCCGAGGCGGGGAGGCAGAGGCCTTTCCAATCCTCTCAGATCTCCACTAGTAACTAGTGGCTAGGGTGAGGGTTGTTTCTGCTCAGGGCCGAGGCGGGTAGGCAGAGGCCTTTCCAATCCTCTCAGATCTCCACTAGTAACTAGTGGCTAGGGTGAGGGTTGTTTCTGCTCAGGGCCGAGGCGGGGAGGCAGAGGCCTTTCCAATCCTCTCAGATCTCCACTAGTAACTAGTGGCTAGGGTGAGGGTTGTTTCTGCTCAGGGCCGAGGCGGGGAGGCAGAGGCCTTTCCAATCCTCTCAGATCTCCACTAGTAACTAGTGGCTAGGGTGAGGGTTGTTTCTGCTCAGGGCCGAGGCGGGTAGGCAGAGGCCTTTCCAATCCTCTCAGATCTCCACTAGTAACTAGTGGCTAGGGTGAGGGTTGTTTCTGCTCAGGGCCGAGGCGGGGAGGCAGAGGCCTTTCCAATCCTCTCAGATCTCCACTAGTAACTAGTGGCTAGGGTGAGGGTTGTTTCTGCTCAGGGCCGAGGCGGGTAGGCAGAGGCCTTTCCAATCCTCTCAGATCTCCACTAGTAACTAGTGGCTAGGGTGAGGGTTGTTTCTGCTCAGGGCCGAGGCGGGTAGGCAGAGGCCTTTCCAATCCTCTCAGATCTCCACTAGTAACTAGTGGCTAGGGTGAGGGTTGTTTCTGCTCAGGGCCGAGGCGGGTAGGCAGAGGCCTTTCCAATCCTCTCAGATCTCCACTAGTAACTAGTGGCTAGGGTGAGGGTTGTTTCTGCTCAGGGCCGAGGAGGGGAGACAGAGGCCTTTCCAATCCTCTCAGATCTCCACTAGTAACTAGTGGCTAGGGTGAGGGTTGTTTCTGCTCAGGGCCGAGGCGGGGAGGCCTCTAGAAGAAACACTTAAAAAATCACAATTTATTTATCCTATGCGTCAAATACAACCAGTGTAGTAGATTTTACAGCGAAAAGCTTGCTTACAAACCTTTCCCAACGATGCAGAATTTAGAATATAAAAATAGTAACTTACACAAGAGGATTTTTGTTTTGTCTTTACCTTTTATTTAACAAGGCAAGTCAGTTAAGAACAAATTCTTGTTTATAATGACGGCCCCAGGAACAGTGGGTTAACTGTCTTGTTCAGGGGCAGCATGACAGTTTTTTTACCTCGTTCAGCTCGGTACTGGCCCAAAACTCTAACCACTAGGCTACGTGCCGCCCCATAAAATACCACACACAAGAAGGG
This sequence comes from Oncorhynchus mykiss, assembly GCF_057628025.1. Taxonomy (NCBI): domain Eukaryota; kingdom Metazoa; phylum Chordata; class Actinopteri; order Salmoniformes; family Salmonidae; genus Oncorhynchus; species Oncorhynchus mykiss. The sequence goes on from NC_143031.1 coordinate 6,953,661, forward strand.
AGCTTTATACAGGAAGTACCAGATCAATGTGGAGCTATAAACAGGAAGTACCAAATCAATGTGGAGCTATATACAGGAAGTACCAGATCAATGTGGCGCTATAAAGAGGGAGTACCAGTACCAGATCAATGTGGAGCTATAAACAGGAAGTACCAAATCAATGTGGAGCTATATACAGGAAGTACCAGATCAATGTGGAGCTATAAACAGGGAGTACCAGATCAATGTGCAGAGCTACTTGAGTTAGATACCGTTTGTATATAAAACCAGGGTAAAGTGACTAGGCATCCAGACAGATCAGAGTCACATAAAAGAATAAAGACTGGTCATGAACAGAGAAATGACAGAATAAATAACTGGGACTTTTACAGTGAGCGAGCAGCTTGAAAAAAACACACTTCAAATTACACAGTACCGTGCTTTTTATGACGGTCGGTAATGCTGCGTGTTATGACACCATCGAAGAAGAGTGGTTGTTTAATTCTACGGCATTCTATATAAAAAAAATATTAAAAAAAAAGAGAGACTCAGAAGTAGTCAAAGAGGTCATTTCATTTCAAGGTGAAACAAGAGAGCATCATTAAAATGCTGATGGATAAAAATGCTTCTTTTTTTTCCTTTCTCATATCATATGTGACATGAACAATAACATGTTAGAATGTGTTGTTTTTTAAAAACACTCTAGAATGGACGAGGTTCCCTGAGGCTGACCTAACAATTGAGAACAATTAAATTATGCACACATTTAAAAATAAAAAGTAGGAGGAGTCTCTTGACAGCAATAATTAATTACATGAATGACTTGATGACAGTGCCTCTGTAGGTCCCTGTAAGGAAATGAACATCTAGGGAGGAAAAACAGATATGGTTGACTGGAGATTGCTCAGCAGAAGGAAGTATTAAAAGTCTAATGTCTGTCTGTTGAGGAAGGAGTAACAGAAGTAAATGACTCCCAAGGTGGTCGCTAGGAAACCACCACTCCCCGATCTTCTGACATGAGAGGATCCACCCAAAAATATATTTTTTTAAATATGCCTAAATGAAATATCAGGTTTTAGTAAAACACAAAATTGTATACAATAAGTTAATAAAATATAGTATAAATATAAAAGGTGGACTTTTTATGCTTATGCTGTCTAATATATTTCTACATCATTTTTTATCGATATCCCAAAAAATTCTGGTTAACAATGCAAGTATTTTACTGTGATTGTTTAAAAAAAAAATTAAAAATTGGTCAAAAAGAAGAAAATAAATTCTCATCATTTTCACAGTATTTTTTCCAGAGAGATACACAGTACAAGTCAAAAGTTTGCTTTTTTTCTTTATTTTTGCTATTTTCTACATTGTAGAATAATAGTGAAGACATCAAAACTATGAAATAACACATTTGGAATCATGTAGTAACCAAAGGGGAAAAACCCTTGAATGAGTAGGTGAACCCCAAACTTTTGACTGGTACTGTATATGAAGAAATTAATTGTTTTATTGCACTAGTCATTTAAGGATGTTTTTCTACTCACCGTATATAGACTTTTCTATTGTGTTATTGTCTGTACGTTTGTTTATTCCATGTGTAACTCTGTTGTTGTTTGTGTCGCACTGCTTGGCTTTATCTTGGCCAGGTCGCAGTTGTAAATGACAACTTGTTCTCAACTGGCTCACCTGGTTAAATAAAAGGTGAAATAAATAAATAAAAATACCCAGAGTCAGATAAAAGCATGGATACCATTTTTGTGTCTGTGTGCCGTTTAAGGACGTTTTTAGAAAGTTTAAGGACGTTTTTAGAGCCAATGCTAATAGCGCAATGACGAAGTCTACTGGAACAGCTAGCATGCACAGTCATTGCGCTAACACGAGCAATGCTAGAAGCTTAATTGGAAAAATCTCACATTATCCAATACATCATTTACATGCACACAATTACGTGATTGTGGATTAGTGAGATTAATATAATAGTTTGATTTTTTTTAAATGTTGACATTCTTTGCAAGAAGAACGATTTCCCTAATAAATCCTGTTTTACATGAACACATCTGAAATCAGGCTACCTGATGGCACTCTGATAAAACGCAAATCAAAACAAAAAACATTCTAACCTATTGCAGATTCAGTCTTCCCAGCCTGGTGCAGGTCTACAATTTTGTTTCTGGTGTCCTTTGACAGCTCTTTGGTCTTGGCCATAGTGGAGTTTGGAGTGTGACTGTTTGAGGTTGTGGACAGGTGTCTTTTATACTGATAATAAGTTCAAACAGGTGCCATTAATACAGGTAACGAGTGGAGGACAGAGGAGCCTCTTAAAGAAGAAGTTACAGGTCTGTGAGAGCCAGAAATCTTGCTTGTTTGTACGTGACCAAATACTTATTTTCCACCATAATTTGCAAATAAATTCATAAAAAATCCTACAATGTGATTTTCTGGATTTTTTTTTCTCATTTTGTCTGTCATAGTTGAAGTGTACCTATGATGAAAATTACAGGCCTCTCTCATCTTTTTAAGTGGGAGAACTTGCACAATTGGTGGCTGACTAAATACTTTTTTGCCCCACTGTATATTTTACATCAATTCCCATGATTAAAGTGGCTGGAGTTGAGCCACCATATTATGCCCAACCCTCTTACTTTCTTAATATAAATGTTCCTGAGTGGCACTGCATCTCAGTGCTAGAGGCGTCACTACAGACACCCTGGTTCGAATCCAGGCGGTATCACAACCGGACGTGATTGGGAGTCCCACAGGGCGGTTGTCCGGGGTTAGGCCATCATTGTAAATAAGAATTTGTACTTAATGACTTGCCTTGTTAATAAAAGGTTAAATAAAATAAAAAATAAAACATTGTTTTACAATTCTAAATTATTTAGATAAAAGTTGGATTTGATCCTCTACTCTACCCTATTCTTGGTCTGCAGGTAGTCTAGTGGTTAGAGCATTGGGCCAGTCACCAAAAGGTTGTTGGATCGAATCACCTGAGCAAAGCAGTTAAACCCCTGTTCCCCGGGCGCCGAAGACGTGGATAGTGATTAAGGCAGCCCTCTGCACCTCTCTGATTCAGAGGGGTTGGCTTAAATGCGGAAGACACATTTCAGTTGGACAACTGACTAGGTATCCCCCCTTTCCTGATTACGTGTTGAGCCCAGACACCTTTTTCCTGCAGTACCAACTTAACAATAGTAGCCTCGCTTCCAGTTCTCCAGGGAGCTACTCTGCAATGCGGTCTTCTAATTTCAAACAGGATTACAGATGAGCTCATAGACTTGGCCCACTGCCACCGCAGCTAGCCGTCTCTCACCCAGCCAGACCCAGCCATGTCACGGCCACCTGCCTAGCCTAATCCACACCCGGTCTAATTGACTGAGTTCTAAAAGCCCTTTCTCCTACGTGGAGTGGTAACCCGGGGTAACTGTGGATCACTGCTCTGAGGATGAGGTTCGATGATTTCCATTTACGCTGCCAATCTGGTTGAACATTTTATTCAATTTGACCTGATTAGAATTGTTCTGGTTAATTTTCTTTTATTTTTTTTATAATAATAATAAATATACACAATTTTTTTTTTTTTAAATAAAATAAATATCGGCATCAGTGACTCAGTGGTCTAAGGCACTCCATCTCAGTGCTAGAGGAGTCACTACAGAAATCAAATCAAATTTTATTTGTCACATACACATGGTTAGCAGATGTTAATGCGAGTGTAGCGAAATGCTTGTGCTTCTAGTTCCGACAATGCAGTAATAACCAACAAGTAATCTAATTCCAAAACTACTGTCTTGTACACAGTGTGAGGGGATAAAGAATATGTACATAAGGATATATGAATGAGTGATGGTACAGAGCAGCATAGGCAAGATACAGTAGATGGTATCGAGTACAGTATATACATGAGATGAGTATGTAAACAAAGTGGTTCGAATCCAGGCTGTATCACACCCAGCTGTGATTGGGAGTCCCATAAGGCGACGCCCAGTGTCTGGCCGACATTGTAAATAAAATAAAAATAGTTCTTAACTGGACTTGCCATGTTAAATACAATACAATTTAAAAAAAATTGTGAGTTGTAAGTATGAAGACCACACCCACACACACACACACACACACACACACACACACACACACACACCTCTCCACTCTAGAACAAGCATGAATACTGAGAACAGTGTTAGTTAGTGTACTTACAACCCTTCCCTTTAGGACTTGGTATTTCAGAACCTACAGTATGAGCTAGCGGATTTTCTACAGAACAGCAGCCTCATCTCACGCACAGCAGATTCCCATAGAGAGACATAGCTTACTGTAGAGATGAGATGTTTCCAATACTATCCTAGTGTGTGGGCTTTGTCTACCATACCTGGTGTGTGTGTGTGTGTGTGTGTGTGTGTGTTCCCAGCCACCCACCTGTAGGTTGTCGTCCTCACTGACCAGCTCCTTCGGAGGGAACAGGTCCTTGGCTTGGATGTACTCCAGACTGGGTGGTCCCTCTTCACCCTGGAAGACAAGCAGGTGACACGTCAGCACACAATCCCATAGTAACAAAAACAGTAGAGCACCACTTTACCAGATCAAACACAGTACAGCACCACGTTACCAGATCAAACACAGTACAGCACCACTTTACCAGATCAAACACAGTACAGCACCACTTTACCAGATCAAACACAGTACAGCACCACGTTACCAGATCAAACACAGTACAGCACCACGTTACCAGATCAAACACAGTACAGCACCACTTTACCAGATCAAACACAGTACAGCACCACTTTACCAGATCAAACACAGTACAGCACCACGTTACCAGATCAAACACAGTACAGCACCACGTTACCAGATCAAACACAGTACAGCACCACTTTACCAGATCAAACACAGTACAGCACCACTTTACCAGATCAAACACAGTACAGCACCACGTTACCAGATCAAACAGAAAGCACTAGAACAGAGGCTTCAATCAAAATTGTCGCGCGCCCAGGAAAAAGGTCAATAAAGCCCCCCCCACCCCACCCCAACTAACTCCCTTCACAGGAGTCTCTTTCCAGATCCTACGCCAGCAAGCATCTGTATGGTAATCTGCCATCTCAGTGGAGGAAGCGCGTCCACAGGCGTCACGTAGCCGATGAAACATTGACCGTGATCGACCTCGGATAATAAATGAGGTGAAAGACCTCCGCATCAGATGGACTCCCAAGTCCCAAATGGGACCCTGTTCCCTTTTTGGTGCACTACTTTAGACCAGGTCCCATAGAAAGTAGTGCACTACTTTAGAACAGGTCCCATAGAAAGTAGTGCACTACTTTAGACCAGGTCCCATAGAAAGTAGTGCACTAAAGAGGTAGTAGGGGACCATTTGCGATGCAATGTGGTAGTGGTGGAGGGTGAATTGGCAGACAACAGGAGGAGAGATGTGGTGTGGGTGCAGGCCAGGCAATATCTTTCAAGCCCATATATGACCCCTCAAAATATAATGCCTTCCCTGTTCTGGGTCATTGAAAATAATATTAATAATATATATTATAGAATTAGAGGAAGGGTTATTGTTCGGTTACGAAATTTGGCAATAAAGCACCAATATCTTTTTCCTCAGTTTATAACAGGCTTCGGGAACTCTGTTACGGTCGAATGTCAAACATTTACTCAGCACAGTGCCAGCAATCTTTGACGCAGGGTGCTACACAGGCTTCAGCAAACAGAGGAATGAAGGACGGGATTGGCCACTGCTGGGCTACGGTCAGTACACCACCAACACACCCAGCAGGTCAACTATTTTTTATTTTATTTTACCTTTATTTTACCTTTTTGGCAAGTCAGTTAAGAACAAATTCTTATTTTCAATGACGGCCTAGGAACAGTGGCGTAACTGCCTTGTTCAGGGGCAGAACGACAGATTTGTACCTTATCAGCTCGGGGGTTTGAACTTGCAACCTTCCGGTTACTAGTCCAACGCTCTAACCACTAAGCTAACCTGCCGCCCCTACGCTCTAACCACTAGGCTACCTGCCGCCCCTACGCTCTAACCACTAGGCTACCTGCCGCCCCTACGCTCTAACCACTAGGCTACCCTGCCGCCCCTACACTCTAACCACTAGGCTACCTGCCCCCCCCTACACTCTAACCACTAGGCTACCTGCCGCCCCTACGCTCTAACCACTAGGCTACCTGCCGCCCCTACGCTCTAACCACTAGGCTACCCTGCCGCCCCTACACTCTAACCACTAGGCTACCTGCCGCCCCTACACTCTAACCACTAGGCTACCCTGCCGCCCCTACACTCTAACCACTAGGCTACCTGCCGCCCCTACGCTCTAACCACTAGGCTACCTAACCCCTCTACGCTCTAACCACTAGGCTACCTGCCGTCCCTACGCTCTAACCACTAGGCTACCCTGCCGCCGCGTGGAAGATGGCACCACCAACATACCCAGCAGGTCACCTAACGGGGAAGCTGGTACCACCAACACACCCAGCAGGTCACCTAACGGGGAAGCTGGTACCACCAACACACCCAGCAGGTCACCTAACGGGGAAGCTGGTACCACCAACACACCCAGCAGGTCACCTAACGGGGAAGCAGGTCAAGTCATTCATCGATAAAGATGTTCGCGCATGAGAAGAATGAGGATCGTGATCGTGATTTATACAACAAAAAAAAAACAAACAAGGTAAGCATTTGTTTTTATAAAAAAGGTGACTAGGGGTGTAGCTACGCGAAGAAAATAAAAAAAAAACAATGGCATGGAACTATATTTTACTATCAATTTCCATCAATTGGATTACCTCTCCTAGTCTATCATTTTACAAATCATTCAGGTTTGGTAGATTATACTGTTGCATGCAAACTCTTCCTGGTCCTGGGCCATTGGTTGTTCAGGCAGTGGTTACAATGTATCACTGAATAAACGTTTGCCTGAACACTCTCCTAAAAAAGTCTGCAGGGGGAGCCGCGAGAGCAAACCAGTTTGCTATAGTGCAAATATGATGAGACGCAACGTTCAATTATTGGAAAATATCAGACTCCGTTTAACTCCATCGTCGGTTCTTTCTGAGGGCTAAAAATCAGGGGGCTTGTCCCTGAAAATCCACAGAGGGGAAAAACCGTGGGAGCAGCAGGAGGATATAATCCTCTCGTCATTAATCTCTCCCTCCTCCCTCTATTCCAGCTGTCTCAGGTGCTCGCCTACCTCCCTTCATCTATCCACCTCTGCCTTGGCTCAGACACACTGGGGACGGGACGAGAGGACCCTCTGTACAGTCTGCACCACAGCCAGACCAGACACATGAACACGAGGATCTTTACTCATCGTGCTGCATGGTGATTCATATCAGACAAGAATCAAAATGGCAGTACGGTCATTGTGCTTCGTCACCTGATACATGCCCACGAAGCCTACATTATTGTCAGACGTGTGAGAGTGACAAGCCGCCCGCCCCCCCCCCAGATGGTTTTTCATGCAGACGTCCTCTTGCATACTGCCATGTGGATCCAGAGGGGACATCTGCCATTACTGCCACCAACCCAACACAGAACCCGAAAACCATAGTCCACTGGTCAGGCTGGTTCACTGGTCAGGCTGGTTCACTGGTCAGGCTGGTTCACTGGTCAGGCTGGTTATGCCATGTAACAGACTGTGCCAGTATTAACACCCCCTCCCCCTGTTACACATTTTTTTTAAAGAACCAGCAAGAGCCTGAGGGGATGACAGTGGAAGCAGTACCTGCTACATTGGTATGACATGTAGATGACCTTGTTAACAACGGTGTGTAGGGGGGGGGGGGGGGGGGCTCTCCCTTGGCTTTGGGTTACAGATGGTACAGAGATGTGGGGTGATGGTACAGAGATGTGGGGTGATGGTACGGGGATGTGGGGTGATGGTACGGGGATGTGGGGTGATGGTACAGAGATGTGGGGTGATGGTACGGGGATGTGGAACAGGGGGAGGGGTGTGGGGTGATGGTACAGAGATGTAGGGTGATGGTACAGAGATGTGGGGTGATGGTACAGAGATGTGGGGTGATGGTACAGAGATGTGGGGTGATGGTACAGAGATGTAGGGTGAGGGTACGGGATGTGGGGTGATGGCACAGAGATGTGGGGTGATGGTACGGGGATGCGGGGTGATGGTACGGGGATGCGGGGTGATGGTACGGGGATGCGGGGTGATGGTACGGGGATGCGGGGTGATGGTACGGGGATGCGGGGTGATGGTACGGGGATGCGGGGTGATGGTACGGGGATGCGGGGTGATGGTACGGGGATGCGGGGTGATGGTACGGGGATGCGGGGTGATGGTACGGGGATGCGGGGTGATGGTACAGGGATGCGGGGTGATGGTACGGAGATGTGGGGTGATGGTACAGGGATGTGGGGTGCACACACTTGGCATTCTCTCAACCAGCTTCATGAGGTAGTCACCTGGAAGCATTCTCTCTACCACTCACTACACAGAGAAGTGCCAGACCAGAGCTATACATTACTGTATAAGGAATGGCTACACAGCACCCTCTCACAGAGATGTAATGCCAGGCTCAAGGAAGGGGTATGAACTAGCCAACACGCACAAAACACAGGCAGGAAGGGGATAATACAGCAGTCTAGCTGTTCATTTTTTATCTTCTTCCTGCACAACTCACTCTGTGGTGGATGAGTTGGCCACGTTTAGTAGCTGGACGTAGTGACGTAGGATTCCTGCTCTGCTCAGCACTCCCCTCGTCAGTCTTGCCAGCACACAGTGTACTTTCGCGGGTAAATGGGCCAGCAAGCGGCGGCTGGCGCTGGCTCCCGTCCCATTAATACTGCACTATAAAACTCATAACAGAGCCGCGCCTCGATCAGACCCGACAGGGTC